>NC_034179.2:82729359-82942302 GCF_002021735.2 Oncorhynchus kisutch | reverse complement strand
CAGACCACATTTACACCCTCCACACTCTAATTGATAAACAAGTAAAGGCTAAATCTACTCGTGTTATGTACATTTCAAGAAAACATTTGATTCAATTTGGTACGAAAGTCTTTTTTATAAACAAATAGAAAGTGGTATTGGAGTGAAAACATTATGTTATTAAATCAATGTACACTAAAAACAAATGTGTGGTTAAAATTGGCAACAAGCAAACATACTTCTTCTCTCAGGGACGGGGAGTGAATCAGGGCTGCCCAATAAGTCCAACACTATTTAACATCTACATTAATGAATTGTCAAAAACATTAGAAGAATCGGCAGCACCTGGTATCATCCTACGCAATACTGAAATCAAGTGTCTGCTGTAGGCAGATGACCTGGTGCTGTCGTCTCCCACTAAAGAGAGGTTACAGCAGCACCTAGATCATCTTCACAGGTTCTGACCGTTAACCTAAAAAAACTAATATAATGTTATTCCAAAAAAGGTCCGGAAATCAGGATGACAAATATAAATTCTATTTGGACACTGTTCTATAAGAACACGCCAAAATCGACACATATCTAGGACTAAATATCAGCAACACAGGTAGCTTTCACATGGCTGTGAATGAGCTGAGAGACAAAGCAAGAAGAGCATTCTTTGCCATTAAAAGGAACAACAAAATCGAAATTCCAATTAGAATCTGGCTCAAACTTTTCAATCAGTTATAGAACCAATTGCTCTATGTGGCAGTGAAGTATGGGGTCCAATCCCTAATAATGAATTTACCAAATGGGACAAACATCCAATTGAAATACTGCATGCAGAGTTTTGCAAGACTATTGCAAGAAAAACTCCAAATAACACATGTAGAGCAGAATTGGGCCAATACCCCCTCCTCATTCGAATAGAAAAAAGAGCCATCAAATTTTAAAACCATCTAAAAACCAGTGACCACAAAACATTCCATCACACAGCTCTACAATGTCAAGAGATGAAACCAGAGGAGAGTCCCCTCAGCCAGCTGGTTCTGAGGCTCAGTTCACCAACCCAAACCAACCCCATTGAGCCTCAGGACAGCACTCAGCCAGCTGGTTCTGAGGCTCAGTTCACCAACCCAAACCAAACACCATAGTTCCTCAGGACAGCACTCAGAAAATCTGCCCAAACAAATCATCACAAAACAAAAATAAAAATATATCACCTATTGGAAAGATGCCACAAGAAATCAAAGTAAACTTCAATGCTATTTGGCTCTAAACAGACAGTACATGGTGGCAGACTATCTGACCACTGTGACTGATAGAAACTGAGGAAAACATTGACTAGTTACAGACTCAGTGAGCACAGTCTGGCTATAGAGACCGGTCGTCACAGACAAACCTGGCTGCCCAGAGAGGACAGGCTGTGCTCACTCTGCTCCAGGGGAGAGGTAGAGACAGAGCTGCATTTCCTATTACACTGTGACAAATAAGAAGGGGTACAGGGGAGAGAGAGAGAGAGAGAGAAGGGGTACAGGGGAGAGAGAGAGAGAGAGAGAGAGAGAAGAGAGAGAGAGAAGGGGTACAGGGGAGAGAGAGAGAGAGATAAAAGGGGTACAGGGGAGAGAGAGAGAGAGAAGAGAGAGAGAGAAGGGGTACAGGGGAAGAGAGAGAGAGAGAGAGGGTACAGGGGAGAGAGAGAGATAAAGGGGTACAGGGGAGAGAGAGAGAGAGATAAAAGGGGTACAGGGGAGAGAGAGAGAGAGATAAAAGGGGTACAGGGGAGAGAGAGAGAGAGAAGGGGTACAGGGGAGAGAGAGAGAGAGAGAGAGAAGGGGTACAGGGAGAGAGAGAGATAAAAGGGGTACAGGGAGAGAGAGGAGAGAGATAAAAGGGGTACAGGGGAGAGAGAGAGAGAGATAAAAGGGTACAGGGGAGAGAGAGAGAGAGAAGGGTACAGGGGGAGAGAGAGAGAGAGAGAGAGAGAGAGAGAGAAGGGTACAGTGGAGAGAGAGAGAGAAGGGGTACATGGGAGAGAGAGAGAGAGAGAGAGAGAGAGAGAGAGGAGAGAGAGAGAGAGAAGGGTACAGGGGAGAGAGAGAGAGAAGGGGTACAGTGGAGAGAGAGAGAGAAGGGGGTACAGGGGAGAGAGAGAGAGAGAGAGAGATAAGGTGTACAGGGGAGAGAGAGAGAGAGGGATATAGGAGAGAGAAGGGGTACAGGAGAGAGAAAGAGAGAGAGAAGGGGTACAGGAGAGAGAGGGATATAGGAGAGAGAAGGGGTACAGGAGAGAGAGAGAAAAAGAGAGAAGGGGTACAGGAGAGAGAAAGAGAGAGAGAAGGGGTACATGAGAGAGAGGGATATAAAAGATATAGAAGGGGTATGGGAGAGAGAGAGAGGCACAATATGTGAACATATCGTAATCGGACGATATTAGCTCAAAATGCCAACATCGGCACAATGTCTAATTTAACGGCGATATGCAAAACCGATGTTAAAGCTGACGTGCATACCTATATAACGTAGGTAGATGACGTGCATACCTATATAACGTAGGTAGATGACGTGCATACCTATATAACGTAGGTAGATGGCGTGCATACCTATATAACGTAGGTAGATGACGTGCATACCTATATAACATAGGTAGATGACGTGCATACCTATATAACGTAGGTAGATGACGTGCATACCTATATAACATAGGTAGATGACGTGCATACCTATATAACATAGGTAGATGACGTAATGACGCCATGAAAAATACAATTCAAAGGCAAAATCCATTAACGCCAAGATACAGGAATTCATTGCCCTTGACAATCAACCCTTCTCTGTTGTGGATGATGTTGGCTTTCGCCGACTGGTTGAGCACCTCGAGCCCCAGTACACACTACCAAGTAGGCACTTTTTTTCAGAAGTTGCCCTAACAGAGTTACACAGTATTGTTGAAACGTACATCTATGATCTCACTGCTATTAGCTTCCCGACTGACATTTGGACCAGCGATGTCAGCCCGATTAGCATGCTGAGTCTGACAGCACAGTGGGTCGACAAGGATTCCGTACTGAGGAAAGTCGTATTGCATGCTGAAGAATGTGCTGGTTCTCATACCGCTGCAGCCATTTCAATAGCATTAGAGAACATGTTTGAAACATGAACACAGTCCTAGCGCCATTCGAACAACTGACTGGAGAAATAAGCTAATCAACAGCGTCTGCAGCAGACGTGATACCCCTCTGTCATGGCATTGAAACGCCTGCTCAATAAAACTGCCAACAGACCGGGGGGTTAAAACTTACAAAAGAACTCGAGGCTGTGAACAAGCAATTCAATGGCATTCTCTCTGAGCCTCTTTACTGTGTTGCCATCAAACTCGATGATAGGTACAAGGACCACTACCTCGATGCAGACAAGGAACAGGGTTTACGTGAAATGTTACATACACAGCTGGACAAGATGGAAACAGACACAGTGACTGTTTGCACCGAGGAAGAGAGGCATCGAACAGACAGATCAGAAACTTAATTGCTTGACATGTATGATGAAATCCTGGTTGAGAATGAAACGACTGAACAACGAAACAGCACAGCAAGTAAGTGAAAGAAATAGGTTTTGATTATGTTTTACTGGTAATGGGGACATACGTAAATGCCAACAAAATAACTTTTTGGTCATTGTGTGTATGGTGTGTGTGTATAGTGTGTGTGTGTGTATAGTGTGTGTGTGTGTGTGTGTGTGTGTGTGTGTGTGTGTGTGTGTGTGTGTGTGTGTGTGTATAGTGTGTGTGTGTGTGTATAGTGTGTGTGTGTGTGTATAGTGTGTGTGTGTGTGTGTGTGTGTGTGTGTAGTGTGTGTGTGTGTGTGTGTGTGTGTGTGTGTGTGTGTGTGTGTGTGTGTGTGTGTGTGTATAGTGTGTGTGTGTGTGTGTGTATAGTGTGTGTGTGTGTGTATAGTGTGTGTGTGTGTGTGTGTGTGTGTGTGTGTGTGTGTGTGTGTGTGTGTGTGTGTGTGTGTGTGTGTGTGTATAGTGTGTGTGTGTGTATAGTGTGTGTGTGTGTGTGTATAGTGTGTGTGTGTGTATAGTGTGTGTGTGTGTGTGTGTATAGTGTGTGTGTGTGTGTGTGTGTGTGTGTGTGTGTGTGTGTGTGTGTGTGTGTGTGTGTGTGTGTGTGTGTGTGTGTGTGTGTGTGTGTGTGTGTGTGTGTGTGTGTGTGTGTGTGTGTGTGTGTATAGTGTGTGTGTGTGTGTATAGTGTGTGTGTGTGTGTGTGTGTGTGTGTAGTGTGTATGTGTGTGTGTGTGTGACCTTTATTTAACTAGGAAAGTCAGTTATTAAGAACAAATTCTTATTTACAAAGACGGCCAAACCTGGACGACGCTTGTGCGCCGCCCTATGGAACTCCCAATCACGGACGGATGTGATACAGCCTGGATTCGAACCAGGGACTGTAGTGACACCTCATGCACTGAGATGCAGTGACTTACCCCGCTACGTCCATGTGTGTGTGTGTTAACTATTTAACTGTACTAGAATGTTTAAAAGGCTGCAAAGATTTTCAATATCGGTTAATGGTAACGTTTTTTTATTTGCAAGGAAAATATTGGATATCGGTATCGGCCAAAAATGTCATTCCGGTGCATCCCTAGAGAGAGAAGGGGAACAAAAGGAGTGATAACAAATGAGAAGGTGGCACAGGGGTAAAGAAAAGAGAGGTGGAGAGGTACAAAAACAGTCCAAACAAAAAGGTCAAGTTGAAGGGGGAATAAGACGGAGTGAATACAAAACTAAAATGAATCCTCACAGGGAGTAACTAGGAGTCTTACACTGCTGACCGTGGTAATGACAGAAGGACAGTCTTGAAGCTGAGCCAGCATGTCAAACAACCACCACTCTGAATGTCAGAGAGCACTTTAACTGGTGGTGCACACAAACACGTACCCAGATACACCTAACACACACACTAAACATAGAACCCATTTCTATGAACCTTTGTAAACCAGACAGCAGAGACTCTCTGTAGAACTGTGGTCTTCTGAGGAGACAGAGAGGCTGAATAATGTATGAAAATGAAAAACCCTATGGATCGGATTGTTACATCGTATCAGTAACTGTAGGCTATGAAATATGAAATTCATTAGATGGTTTGCTACATAGATCTGCAAGTAATACATGTTTTGGAAGTCTGCTTGTTTCACTGTTAAAGGCACAACACAGTGATAGAGATTTGCTACCAACAATGTAGCACATAACGTAGTATACACAGCATAGTTACTGAAATCTGTGGATAACTGGGATACATAAACGCTGTGCAGGGAAGTGTTTGAACAGTTAGAGCAAGGAAATTAAACTAAACCTGTGAGTGGCAAGTTTATTTAGACAAGAGGATGAAATATGTATGGTAGTAATAAACAGCAGCAGGGACAGACAAGAACAAACTATCATATCATTTGAGTTCCTGCCTCTGCTGTTGTTTGCTCATAGAGAGAAACACACATGTCAATTTACCCTCAAACACACAGTGAGGGCAAGCTCTGCACTAATAACCTGAGCAAGACAAATACTCTCTCTCTACCTCTCTACCTCTCACACTCTCCACCTCTCTCTCCATTTCTTTGATGGTATATTCTCACGGGAAAACTCTCGCTTGGTTTGACAGGACATTAGTGTAAATTAGCACCTCATTATACCTGATGAGTCCTGCTGCAGCTAAGCTAATGACCCCTGAAACAGAGGAGGACAACACACACAAGGGTGTGTTGGATTGTTGACTGTGTGGAAGAGTGTGTGTTTCTGATGAAAACATAATAATACATTCTATTAATTTAAAAGATTTGTGTGTGTGTGTATGTATGTATGTATGTATGTGTGTGTGTGTGTGTGTGTGTGTGTGTGTGTGTGTGTGTGTGTGTGTGTGTGTGTGTGTGTGTGTGTGTGTGTGTGTGCCACATGCTGTCCCTCTGCTTGTGTTTCAATGTTACATAAGAAGGGGTGTAATGTGAATATTCTAACACAGACTTGCATCGCCAGCTGAGAGCCCAGACACTCACACACTATCTTTATCTCTCTCGCTCACACACACAAACCCCACAAACACACTCACTCTCCATCGTTCTCATTCGCCCTTTCCTCCACTATTCTCTCTCTTATCATGCAGTCAGCCAGGCGTGAGACGGCACCGCTTTGGGTGTCAGGGGCTTCCTGCCAGCCTGCTGTAGCGTTAACACACGTCCAGACACAGCATGCGCTGCACTGCTGTCTGCCTGGCCTCTCATACAGCTGGTACATCCACATCGACCCAACACATCCCACGACAGCAACCCAGACATCCCAGTCAGAGCTAACATTATCACCACTGTTAACACCATCACTAAACACTAACAGCAGACAGGCACACACGCCCACAGCACCAACAGGAAAGCTAAGGATAGCATTAGGCCGTCATTGTAAATAAGGTGTTCTTAACTGACTTTCCTAGTTAAATAAAGGTTAAAGAAAAAATATATATAAAAACAATAATAATTAGGTCAGAGCACTTAACTCTGGCTACTGCAGCACCGCTAGCATTAGCATCTGTAGCATCACCAGAAACACCAGGGTTTCCAGTAGGCTAACCTAGACATGGCCGCGAGCCCAACGCTACTGCCTGTGGGTATTTTGGGGACTTGTCTGGATCCAGGTCCATGGATCTCACAGCCACACAGCCTTGAATAATGGATGGGAGGGGAAACGATGCCACGACTCACAGACCAAGGATGAGTGTGAATGCTAAATAGAAGAACTACAGTACTGAGGGACAACAACCTGGACCTGGGGGGTGGGGGGTGGTGTATGTGTGTGTGTGTGTGTGTGTGTGTGTGTGTGTGTGTGTGTGTGTGTGTGTGTGTGTGTGTGTGTGTGTGTGTGTGTGTGTGTTCATCTTTTTGAATATTTTTGCCTGTATGGCGTGCATATATGTAAACTTAAGGCTGTTGCCGTAGCAACCCCAGTTGCATTCATGTATTGATTTCTGACGGCTTTCAACAGTTTTAATGAACAGAATGTGCAGTTGTAATACTGATAATTTGAATAACTTATGCAGCATACTATCTGCCAAGGTGGGATACCATACATACTAAAGGATTCATAAAGTCTGTCTCTCTGTTGTCTCTTAGGTACACAGACTGTGGAGTATGACAGTAAGAAAGTAACTAGAAGGTAATTAACATCACATTTGTCAGAAACCCTATTGGAAGCAGAATAAAGGCTTGTGTACCTCACCAGAGTGGTCTTTACAATAGAGGACCTCTAAGAAACATCAGTGAATTGATCAGAGTAGGCATTACATCCCACACTCACACTACCAATTCAATGCCGTGCCACCGCCACTCAAACTATTTTTCTCCAGACTGAAACACCAGTAGCAGTTCCCTTACAGCACAATTTTATGGATGGATTTCCTGGTGTTGTGTTGTTTAGTCCAGGTGTCCCAATGACGACAGGCTTTGAGCTGGTATTGAGTCAGTAAGATGTCTGGGGGGCTCTGTCTGGATACAAACCCCAGGGGAGGGAGAGAGAGGTAGGGAGGAACAGAGATCGAGAGAGAGAGAGAGAGAGAGAGAGAGAGAGAGAGAGTGAATTAGGCTTTGTTGCGAAATAGGAATCCGATTCTAGATTTAATTTTGGATTGGAGATGCTTAATATGAGTCTTGAAGGAGAGTTTACAGTCTAACCAGACACCTAGATATTTGTAGTTGTCCACATATTCTAAGTCAGAACCGTCCAGAGTAGTGATGCTAGTCCGGGTGGGCGGGTGCGGGCAGCGATCGGTTGAAGAGCATGCATTTAGTTTTACTAGCATTTAAAATCAGTTGGAGGCCACGGAAGGAGTTTTGAAGCTCGTTTGGAGTTTTTATTTATTTAAATGTTTTATTTTACCCCCTTTTCTCCCCAATTTCGTGGTATCCGATTGTTAGTAGTTACTATCTCACCACTACAATTCCCGTACGGGCTCGGGAGAGACGAAGGTCGAAAGCCATGCGTCCTCCAAAAAAAAAAGCCACAGCGCACTTCTTAACACAGCGCAACTCCCGCACCAATGTGTCGGAGGAAACACTGTGCACCTGGCTACCTTGGTTAGCATGCACTGCGCCCGGCCCGCCACAGGAGTCGCTGGTGCATGATGAGACAAGGATATCACTACCGGCCAAACCCTCTCTAACCCGGACGATTGTGACAGAGCCTGGGTGCGAACCCAGAGTCTCTGGGGGCACAGCTAGTGCCCTATATATATATATATATTTTTTTTTTTATACCTTTATTTAACTAGTCAAGTCAGTTAAGAACACATTCTTATTTTCAATGACGGCCTAGGAACTGTGGGTTAACTGTCTTGTTCAGGGGCAGAACGACAGATTATTACCATCTTCAGCTCGGGGGAACCAATCTTGCAACCTTACAGTTATCGAGTCCAACGCAATAACGACCTGCCTCTCTCTCGTTGCTGTCCACAAGGAGCCTGCCTGTTACGCGAATGCAGTAAGCCAAGGTAAGTTGATAGCTAGCATTAAACTTATCTTATAAAAAACAATCAATCATAATCACTAGTAAACTACACATGGTTGATGATATTACTAGATATTATCTAGCGTGTCCTGCGTTGCATATAATCTGACTGAGCATACAAGCATACAAGTATCTAAGTATCTGGTAGGCAGAAGCAGGCACGTAAACATGAATTCAAACAGCACTTTCGTGCGTTTTGCCAGCAGCTCTTCATTGTGCGTCAAGCATTGCGCTGTTTATGACTTCACGCGTATCAACTTCCGAGATGAGGCTGGTGTAACCGAAGTGAAATGGCTAGCTAGTTAGCGTGCGCTAACAGCGTTTCAAACGTCACTCGCTCTGAGCCTTCTAGTCGTTGTTCCCCTTGCTCTGCATGGGTAACGCTGCTTCGTGGCTGTTGTCGTTGTGTTACTGGTTCGAGCCCAGGGAGGAGCGAGGAGAGGGACGGAAGCTATACTGTTACACTGGCAATACTAAAGTGCCTATAAGAACATCCAATAGTCAAAGGTTAATGAAATACAAATGGTATAGAGGGATAGTTCTATAATAACTAAAAACTTCTTACCTGGGAATATTGAAGATTCATGTTAAAAGGAACCACCAGCTTTCATATGTTCTCATGTTCTGAGCAAGGAACTGAAACGTTAGCTTTCTTACATACACATATTGCACTTTTACTTTCTTCTCCAACACTTTGTTTTTGCATTATTTAAACCAAATTGAACATGTTTCAATATTTACTTGAGGCTAAATTGATTTTATTGACATATTATATGAAGTTAAAATAAGTGTTCATTCAGTATTGTTGTAATTGTCATTATTACAAATAAATAAATAAAAATTGGCAGATTAATCGGTATCAGCTTTTTTGGTCCTCTAATAATCGGTATCGGCGTTGAAAAATCTGAATCGGTCAACCTCTAGTACAGAACGGTGTCGTCTGCGTAAAGGTGGATCAAGGAGTCACCCGCAGCAAGAGCGACATCGTTGATGTATACAGAAAAGAGTCAGCCCAAGAATTGAACCCTGTGGCACCCCCATTGACACTACCAGAGGTCCGGACAACAGGCCCTCCAATTTGACACACTGAACTCTTTCTGAGAAGTAGTTGGTGAACCAGGCGAGGCAGTCATTTGAGAAACCAAGGCTGTTGAGTCTGCCGATAAGAATACGGTGATTGAAAGAGTCGAAAGCCTTGGCAGTACAGTCAGTACAGTACGATGGCGGTTATGATATCATTTACTACCTTGAGCGTGGCTGATGTGCACCCGTGAATTTGCTAGTAAACCGGATTGCACAGTTAACTCTAATGAACTTATCCTCTGCAGCAGAGGTAACTCTGGGTCTTCCTTTCCTGTGGCGGTCCTCATGAAAGACAGTTTCATCTTAGCGCTTGATGGTTTTGGAGCTGCACTTACCCTTCAAGCCATTTACCCTTCAAATGTAGATCAGCAAATCTAACACTTTCAATACATGGTGAATTTTAGGTTTGAGGACTCATATTTCTTCCCCAAAGTACAAAATATGTTATAAATGATTGACTTTCTTGACCACCAATCACCCGCTGTAACAGATTAGTTAAAAAAAAAAAAGAGTTTAGCTACTCAATATGGGTGTTTACCAGAATGGTGTGACTTAGATGTGGTCCTGTTGGAAGGCTATAGTGTTTACAGTGAGCTGGGATGGCCTCAGCCCACTGAACTCCAGTTAACAGCAGGTTAAAGCAGCTAAAGCCTCTAACCAAGGAGAACAGGCCAACAAGGCTCAGAGCATGCTGCATCCCAGGTCAGGACCAGCAGCAAGATCAAAAGAGCGGCTGGCTGCCATACAGAGATTAAAGAGAGAGTGTGTAGGTGTTGTAGTGTCTGTGTGTGCATGTGTTTATGTCAGTCGGCATGTATGTGTACATGTGCGTGTGTATCCGTGAGTGTATGTATGTGGTCAGGTGAAAGTTGGCAGGGTAACAAAGGGAAAGAGAAGGCCATGATAGAAAAGGGGGTAGTGGGAGAGACAGAAAAAGAGGGAGATAGAGGTAGAGAGGTGAAAGATAAGGCATCAGTAGCTACTGCACACAGGAAGGAAATGTTACGCATCTAATATGCTAATAAAGAAGAAGACATCTACATGTTATGATATAGAGGCAGCACTGTTTACAGTTTAGAATCCATCTGGCTATCTATATATCACTTTAGTGGAAACCAAGACTGTTCTTAGGGCAGATCTGCCGGTTTTGACTTGCAGTAGTCATTTTTCGTAGCAGGTTAAGAGATCTTATGCAGCAGATTAGGATAATTAACGTGGCAGGTTAGGAGAGTTAGGTTAAGGTTAGAAAAGGGGTTATCAAAAATTGTCTACAACGCATATCTAGCTACAACCAGGCATGCCCTGAGAACAGTCTTGGTTTCCACTAATGGGATGCACTAATGCAATGCTCATCCACTTTCTAGGGAGTTTTTCCTAGCCACCGTGCTTCTACACCTGCATTGCTTGCTGTTTGGGGTTTTAGGCTGGGTTTCTGTACAGCACTTTGAGATATCAGCTGATGTACGAAGGGCTATATAAATAAATTTGATTTGATTTGATCCATCTGTGTCTATATAGGAAGAGTGAGGATCATCAAACAAAGCTGTGGGGTAGTACTGGCACCCTAGGTCATAGAGGCTGAAAAAGGAAAAATTTACTAAACTGCTTACGTGGGAAACAGATTCGGCCCTGAGTACTGGATTACTGATTAAAAAAAGAAGCAATTTTTTGAACAAGGGCATCACTGAGAAGAAAGAAAATTGCATTTACATATATCCCAACAGTGAGCAACAATGCCAAATGTATCATAACCGTTACAGATAACGAATCCTAATTGCTAAATTGACTCATATATTTAAAAAAAGTGCAATTTAAGATGAATTTATTGAACCTGTAATATCAACTGGTTATATTATATATTGGGACCTAATCTTCAAAAAGGTAGTAACCTCAGCTGTGTGGCACTTCTTGTAGAAACCTATGGCTGTGTAATGGCATAGCCTTCTTTTGTTCATTTAGCCGACAAGAAGCTCTTATTTCCAGAGCCCTTATCACAGTCTAGACAACTATTTAATAGCATAAAACATGATGTAATATAACATCATAAAATAGAACAGAATAGTGCAAAGTGATTCACATCTCGGGTCTGAACAGTTATTCTCAGAGTGATCATTTCAAACGGGGCTCAATTTAGCAAGTTGAAAGAGAAATTTTTCATGGTTACGAACCAAAATCGGTCTTCTTTTCGATATACAGATGTTCTATTTAGTTTATTATGCCAGTTCCTTGGAATTTTCTAAAATGATCAACAATTCTACATTGAACACTGCATAGGGATGAGTTATGGCCGGGGCATCTGTTTGGTGAGTAGGCCTAGGTTTAAAGATTCTGATGAAAATATGCTCTTTGTCTTTATCAAACTAATGTTTTTGCATGTTTTTAGTGTGGAACCTGTCTATTTTTAGGGAAGGTAATAGTCTAGACCAGGTATTCCCAAACTGGCTTTACATTTGGGTGAGGTTTTTTTCTCGCCTAAGTAGCCTAATTTCACTGCAAAAATAAAATAAAATTAAACCATCTAGTGTTCAGCGAAATAACAACACAATGTCAAATACAGGTAGCCTAGTCAAATAATTAACATCCAATCACATTAACTGTTACTCTCTCGCTGGAATTCCACTAACGGTCCATATGTAGCCAAACATAGCTGCTGCTCATATTGGTATGTGTTTTGATGGCTCAAAAGCCATGACAGGGAGACATAGTGGAGTGGTAATGCACGTGCAAGCAGTTGCTCCCGAAGCCACTTGGGTACACTGCAGCATCCACCGAGAGGCTCTTGCTGCCAAGGGAATACCTGACAGCTTGAAAGACGTTTTGGACACTACAGTGAAAATGGTTAACTTTGTTAAAGCAAGGCCCCTGAACTCTCGTGTCTTTTCTGCACTATGCAATGATATGGGCAGCGACCATATACAGAAGTGTGCTGGTTATCAAGGGGCAAAGTATTGACACGTTTTTTAAAATTGAGAGACGAGCTTAAAGTTTTATTTTTTTGTGCGCAAATTAACTCAAGCATACGGACAATGTCAAATGTGATATATAGCGAAGCACCTGAGTGAGTTGGGTGCGCAACTACGCAGGTACTTTCCCAAAACAACTGGATTTGTTATCCCTTTCATGCCCTGCCTCCAGTCCACTTACCGATATCTAAACAAGAGAGCCTCGTCGAAATTGCAACAAGCGGTTGTGTACAAACTGAATTTAATCAGAAGCCACTACCAGATTTCTGGATTGGACTGTGCTCATAGTATCCTGCCTTGGCAAATCATGGTGTTAATTGGCTCCTGTTGCTGTAAGCATGAATGTGTTTAACTATAGTTGTGGGGACCAGAATTCCCCACAATGATAGTAAATGGGGTTTAGGTTAGGGTAAGGGTTAGGGAAAATAGGATTGTGAATGGGACTGAATTGTGTGTCCCCACAGAATTACTTATACAAGAGTGTGTGTCTCTGTGTGTGTGTGCATGCATGCATGTGAGTGTGCTAGTTTGCACATCACTAACACATACTGTATATTTGTGTGTGCTCTGAGTGACTGATCACAGCTCGGGATGGACATGAGTACTCGAACTGTCTTCAAAACTCCATCATAAAACAGAGATCAATGTTTTTTCAAATACTGTAAAACTACTTGGTCAAAATGTTGGCTTGAAGACAACGTTAATTTGCTTTGACTCCAGTGTTCCATTTGTGCATTTGCGGGACACAACAGAAAATAAACCCACCATGTCTCACTCACTCAATTGCGTTCCGACCGCTCCATCTACACAAGCCTGCTGTGTGCACCTACAGATACTGTATATGTATATAAAACTAGAAACACGTATCTAACTGAGGGGTACCACATTCCTTGACAAAACGTTGACAGTTTTAATGCAAATTCAAAATAGACTGGTTGATTGATGTAGAGAAATAATGAGCTGCAGGTTTGGAAAAATTGGGTAATTTTCTGTGTAGGCTACTTTGCGGGTTTCATTAGTTACCACATCCATGGGCTATATCGTAAAAATGCATGAAAACAAAAATGAGCTTTTTGGTCTTAATTTAAGGTTAGCAGTGGTTAAGGTTAGGGTTATTTTTATTTAATTTTACCCCTTTTTCTCCCCAATTTCGTGGTATCCAATTGTTTAGTAGCTACTATCTTGTCTCATCGCTACAACTCCCGTACGGGCTCGGGAGAGACGAAGGTTGAAAGCCATGCGTCCTCCGATACACAACCCAACCAAGCCGCACTGCTTCTTAACACAGCGCCATCCAACCCGGAAGCCAGCCGCACCAATGTGTCGGAGGAAACACCGTGCACCTGGCAACCTTGGTTAGCGCGCACTGCGCCCGACCCGCCACAGGAGTCGCTGGTGCGCGATGAGACAAGGACATGCCTACCGGCCAAGCCCTCCCTAACCCGGACGACGCTAGGCCAATTGTGCGTCGCCCCACGGACCTCCCGGTCGCGGCCCGGTTAGGACAGAGCCTGGGCGCGAACCCATTCTGAACTCTCTCTCTCTCTCTCCATGCTGGCTTTACCACCTAGTCCATCTCTCTCTCGCTCTCCCTGCTGGCTTTACCATCTAGTCCATCTCTCCATCTCTCCCTGCTGGCTTTACCACCTAGTCCATCTCTCCATCTAGTCCATCTCTCCATCTCTCCCTGCTGGCTTTACCACCTAGTCCATCTCTCCATCTCTCCCTGCCGGCTTTACCGCCTAGTCCATCTCTCCATCTAGTCCATCTCTCCCTGCTGGCTTTACCACCTAGTCCATCTCTCCATCTAGTCCATCTCTCCATCTCTCCCTGCTGGCTTTACCACCTAGTCCATCTCTCCATCTAGTCCATCTCTCCCTGCTGGCTTTACCACCTAGTCCATCTCTCCATCTAGTCCATCTCTCCATCTCTCCCTGCTGGCTTTACCACCTAGTCCATCTCTCCATCTAGTCCATCTCTCCCTGCTGGCTTTACCACCTAGTCCATCTCTCCATCTAGTCCATCTCTCCATCTCTCCCTGCTGGCTTTACCACCTAGTCCATCTCTCCATCTAGTCCATCTCTCCCTGCTGGCTTTACCACCTAGTCCATCTCTCCCTGCTGGCTTTACCACCTAGTCCATCTCTCCATCTCTCCCTGCTGGCTTTACCACCTAGTCCATCTCTCCATCTAGTCCATCTCTCCATCTCTCCCTGCTGGCTTTACCACCTAGTCCATCTCTCCATCTAGTCCATCTCTCCCTGCTGGCTTTACCACCTAGTCCATCTCTCCATCTAGTCCATCTCTCTCTCTCTCCCTGCTGGCTTTACCAACTAGTCCATCTCTCCATCTAGTCCATATCTCCATCTAGTCCATCTCTCCATCTCTCCCTGCTGGCTTTACCACCTAGTCCATCTCTCCATCTAGTCCATCTAGTCCATCTCTCCATCTCTCCCTGCTGGCTTTACCACCTAGTCCATCTCTCCATCTAGTCCATCTCTCCATCTCTTCCTGCTGGTTTTACCACCTAGTCCATCTCTCCATCTAGTCCATCTCTCCATCTCTCCCTGCTGGCTTTACCACCTAGTCCATCTCTCCATCTAGTCCATCTCTCCATCTCTCCCTGCTGGCTTTACCACCTAGTCCATCTCTCCATCTAGTCCATCTCTCCATCTCTCCCTGCTGGCTTTAGCACCTAGTCCATCTCTCCATCTAATCCATCTCTCCAACTCTCTATGCTGGCTTTACAACCTAGTCCATCTCTCCATCTAGTCCATCTCTCCATCTAGTCCATCTCTCCATCACGTTCTCTTTTTCGCTCACGTCCCTCCATCTTCACTGACTCAAGCGCTCCCCTTCTCTCTTGAAAACCGCACCACTGTCCAGAGACCACCATAATTCACTACTTCACATTATCCACACTATTGCAGTGTCTTTTAAATAAACAGCAGGGCATGCACATTTCAAGCCAGGCCTCACCCCAGGTTTATTCTGCTGAACAGGTTGCTTTCCTGTCTCTGGGGTGTTTTAGAGGGGCGGACCAGGGAGAGTGCGTTGAGTCATTTAGCAGACACTCTTATCCAGAGTGACTAGGGTTAAGTGTCTTGCTCAAGGGCACATCGACACATTTTGCAGTAGGCTCGGGGATTCGAACCAGCGACCTTTCGGTTGCTGGCCCAACACTTTTCACCTCTAGGCTATCTGACACCCAATAAACTTACTTCGAGTGGATATATCCCTTCATAGGGATCAAGGTTAAACAAAGACACAACAATGTAGACATAGGCAATTGGCCATGTAGCTAGACTAATCTATTACAACCAGCCAGTCAGATGAGGCCACAGGTTGTGTAGTGCATAAATGTGGTGCTGAAAATACACCATTGTGGTTGTAATCCTTGGCCAGGCTGGGTCAGATGTATTGCTAATTAGCGTCTGTTATACAGAGCCCCTAGTCTGGCTGCTATCATCAGGCCATGCTGGCTGGCTCTCATTAAGGTTGAATGTGTGATAGGGCCCACCCTGGCATCAAGCTGAGGGGATGCTACTGTAGAACTGTCACATTGAGCTGCATTCAGTCTGGCAGACACTGATGTAGCCTGTCACTGTGATCAATCCGTGTTTAATCAGGGCTGTAGTAATCACACAGAGGGAGCATTACTTAACACAATCAGAATCACATTCACACATTATAAACACATAAACACACACACACCTTCACAATTAATTACACACACACACACACACACACACACACACACACACACACACACACACACACACACACACACACACACACACACACACACACACACACACACACACAGCTCCGGCCTCACATATAGGCTACACAGACTTTTCAATTATTCAAATGTATTTACATTTAGAATCTAACGCTCACACAAATGCAATCTGTATTCACACGTGTAAATACATTTAAAATGTACACAAATACACATTGACACTATGACTAGAATGGAAAAACACATTTGTGCTTTCTCTTTTGTGTAGTATTCTCTTCTGTTCCAGTTCCATCTGTCACATCACACTGACGCCCATGTTCCCACAATCCTCCCTGCGGTCATTCATCACAATGTCACTCAAACTCTGGTCCCTGTTGTGTCATGGTAATGCTCCAGTGTGTGTGTGTGTTTCTATTTCTGTGAATCTTTTTGCCTTGGTAGAAGGATTTTTTTTTCTGACAAAGGAAGGGGCAGAGTGGAAAGAGAAAGAGAGAGACCAAGGAAACAGGCAGTGGGCAGAGATGACAGTGCATTCTCTTGTAGACTGTCAACATGATTCAGATTCAGAGTGTTTAACAGTCACATGTACAGGGTTGCAGGTGTGATTTCAGGGTACAATGAAAATCTTAGGTTCCAAGCTCCAACATTCTCCCTGACACAGGTCAAATGACAGTCACAAGATAAGAATAACTCAAAAGCCACTGAGAGTATAATACTCGCTAATGTTCAGTCTCTGGACAATAAAGTAGACAAGCTCTGTTTCACGGAATCATGGCTCTCTCCGGATATACTGTCCCCGTCCATACAGCCAGCTGGGTTCTCAGTACATTGCGCAGACAGGAATAAGGAACTCTCTGGGAAGAAGAAAGGTGGTGGTGTATGTATCATGATTAACTACACACGGTGTGATTGTGATAACGTACAGGAACTCAAGTCCTTTTGTTCATCCGACCTAGAATACCTCAGAATCAAATGCTGACCGTATTACCTCCCAAGATAATTCTCTTCGGTTATAGTCACAGCCAAACTGGAACCCACATATCCTGAGGCCACATTTATTGTGGCTGGGGATTTTAACAAAGCAAATTTGAGGAAAATGCTTCCAAAGTTCTATCAACACATTGACTGTAGCACTCGCGCTACTAAAACACTAATGACTCCATTTTGCTCATCCCCATTTTGCTCATCAAACAGTAAGTACCCGTGCTAAGGTCTATTCAATGCTGGTCTGACCAATCAGAATCCATGCTTCAAGATTGTTTTGATCACGCGGACTGGGATATGTTCCAGGTAGCCTCTGAGAATAACATTGATGTATACACTGACACGGTGACTGAGTTAATCAGGAAGTGTATAGCAGATGTTGTTCCCACTGTGACCATTAAAACCTACCCAAATCAGAAATCGTGGATAGATGGCAGCATTCGCACAAAACTGAAAGCGCAGACCACTGTATTTAACCATGGCAAGGTGACTGGGAATATGGTCGAATACAAACAGAGTAGTTATTCCCACAGTAAGGCAATCAAACAGGCAAAACGTCAGTACAGAGATAAAGTGGGCTCGCAATTCAATGGCTCAGAGACAAGACGTATGTGGCTGGGTCTACAAACAATCACGGATTACAAAGGGAAAACCAGCCACGTTGCGGACACCGACGTCTTCCTCCTGGACAAGCTAAACGCCTTCTTTGCTCGCTTTGAGGATAACAAAGTGCCACCGACACGGCATGTTCCCTAGGACTGTGGTCTCTCCTTCTCCGTGGCTGACGTGAGTAAGACATTTCAACTTGTTAACCCTTCTTAAGGCTGCTGGCCCAGACGGCCTCCTTAGCTGCGTCCTCAGAGCATGCGCAGACCAGCTGGCTAGAGTGTTTACGGATATATTCAATCTCTCCCTATCCCAGACTGCTGTCCCCACTTGCTTCAAGATGTCCACCATTATTCCTGTACCCAAGAAAGCAAAGGTAACTGAACTAAATGACTATCGCCCCGTAACTCTCCCTTCTATCATCATGAAGTGCTTGAGGATAGTTAAGATTAATTTCACCTCTAACTTACCTGACACCCTAGACCCATTTCAATTTGCATATGTCCCCAATAGATCCACAGACGATGCAATCTCCATCACACTGCACACTGCCCTATCCCTCGCCCAGGTGGTGAAGGTAGGAAACAGCACCTCCACATCGCTGATCATCAACAAAGGGGCCCCACAAGGGTGCGCGCTCAGCCCCCTCCTGTACTCCCTCTTCACCCATGACTGCGTGGCCACGCACGCCTCCAACTCAATCATCAAGTTTGCAGACGACACAACAGTTGTAGGCCTGATTACCAACAATGATGAGACCTGTCAGAGTGGTGCGAGGAAAATAACTTCTCCCTCAACGTCAACAAAACGCAGTGGAGAAGGTGAAAAGCTTAAAGTTCCTCAGCGTACACATCACAACGATCTGAAATGGTCCAGCCACATAGACAGTGTGGTGAAGAAGGCGCAACAGCATTTCTTCAACCTCAGGAGGCTGAAGAAATTTGGCTTGGTCCCTAAGACCCTCACAAAGTTTTACAGATGCACAATTGAGAGCATCCTGTCGGGCTGTATCACCGCCTGGTACGGCAACTGCACTGCCCAGAACCGCAGGGCTCTCCAGAGGGTGGTGCGGTCTGCCCAACGCATCACCGGGGGCACACGGCCTGCCCTCCAGCACACCTACAGGAAGGCCAAAAAAAAACATCAAGGACATCAACTACCCGAGCCACGGCCTGTTCATCCCGCTACCATTCAGAAGGCGAGGTCAGTACAGGTGCATCAAAGCTGGGACCGAGAGACTGAAAAATAGCTTCTATCTCAAGGCCATCAGACTATTAAATAGTATATATATATACTGAA
Organism: Oncorhynchus kisutch; assembly: GCF_002021735.2. Classification (NCBI taxonomy): domain Eukaryota; kingdom Metazoa; phylum Chordata; class Actinopteri; order Salmoniformes; family Salmonidae; genus Oncorhynchus; species Oncorhynchus kisutch. The sequence goes on along the minus strand of NC_034179.2, from coordinate 82,923,121 downwards.
TTCTATTCTACTGTATATTAGTCAATGCCACTCCGACATTGTTCGTCCAAATATTTCTATACAGTACCAGTCTAAAGTTTGGACACACCTATTCATTCAAGGTTTTTGCTTTATTTTGACTATTTTCTACATTTTAGAATAATAGTGAAGACATCAAAACTTTGAAATACCACATATGGAATCATGTCGTAACTAAAAAAGTGTTAAACAAATTAAAATATTTTTCACCGATGACCCAACACACCTCCAGGCTGTGTAAGTGCTATTTGACCAATAAGGAGAGTGATAGAGTACTGCATCAGATGACCTGGCCTCCACAATCACCTGACCTTAACCCAATTGAGATGGTTTGGGATGAGTTGGACTGCAGAGTGAAGGAAAAGCAACCAACAAGTGCTCAGCATATGTGGGAACTCCTTCAAGACTGTGCAAGGTTGTCATCAAGTCAAAGGGTGGCTACTTTGAAGAAACTGAAATATAAAATATATTTTGATTTGTTTAACACTTTTTTGGTTACTACATGATTCCATATGTGTTATTTTATAGTTTTGATGTCTTCACTATTACTCTACAATGTAAACAACAGTCAAAAATAAAGAAAAACCCTAGAATGAGTAGGTGTGTCCTAACTTTTGACCAGTACTGTATTTCTTAACTCCATTCTTTCTTTAGATTTGTATGTATTGTTGTGAATTGTTAGATATTACTGCACTGTTGGAGCTAGGAACATAAACATTTCGCTAAATCCGCAATAACATCTGCTAAATATGTGTATGTAACCAATACAATTTGATTTGAAGAAATGTCACTAGTACATAAATCACTACAGGGACTAGCAAGTATGACTACAGAACATTCTTAGGTCAATATTTACACCCAAAGGATCCAACAGAGTTAACAGGAAATTACATATTGTCCAAACGGAGATTCCCAAAAGATTACTAGGTTACAGATTCACCATTGAAGAATGACTAATTCCTGACAGAATTATAAATGAGTCACTGAGACCACCCCAATAATACCAGGGAAGCTATTACATTACACATCACTGTTGCCTTGCCAGTTAGTCTTGACAGTGAGTGTGTTCCGAGATGAAAAACCAAGATATGAATCCATCTGTGAATACAAAACTGGGCGACCTGGATACCTCAACTCAGACAATCTACAAGCTGCCAGTATGCTAGTTTAGACAGAGAGTGATGTCTTTGATATTCTCCTTTAATGACAAAAATGATTACACTCCTCAAAGGGAACCTCATCAAAGCAGATCAGAGCCTAAAGGCATGTCTACAGCAGGGCCTGTGTGTGTGCTACGGCTCTATGGCTACAAGACAAAAAGCACTGAGGAAAACTCATTAGCAGCAACCTGTACATATACTACAGCCTGTGCATGGTCTGGAGAACTTGTGGGCTACAAACTGTAGCTGGGCAAGAGCTGTAACTGGGCAAGAGCTGTAACCGGGCAAGAGCTGTAACCGGGCAAGAGCTGTAACCGGGCAAGAGCTGTAACCGGGCAAGAGCTGTAACCGGGCAAGAGCTGTAACCGGGCAAGAGCGTAACCGGGCAACAAGAGCTATAACCGGGCAACAAGAGCTATAACTGGGCCACAAGAGCTGTAACTGGTCAACAAGAGTTGTCCCTGGGCAACTAGAGATATCCCTGGGCAACTAGAGATGTACGTGGACAAGAGCTGTAACTGGGCAACAACAGCTGTAACTGGGCAACAACATCTGTAACTGGCCAACTAGAGCTGTATGTGGACAAGAGCAGTAACTGGGCAACAAGAGCTGTATCTGGGCAACAACAGCTGTAACTGGCCAACAACAGCTGTAACTGGCCAACAAGAGATGTAACTGGTCAACTAGAGCTATATGTGGACAAGAGCAGTAACTGGGCAACAACAGCTGTAACTGGCCAACAACAGCTGTAACTGGCCAACAAGAGATGTAACTGGCCAACAACAGCTGTAACTGGCCAACAAGAGATGTAACTGGCCAACAACAGCTGTAACTGGCCAACAACAGCTGTAACTGGCCAACAAGAGATGTAACTGGCCAACAACAGCTGTAACTGGCCAACAAGAGATGTAACTGGTCAACAAGAGATGTAACTGGCCAACAAGAGATGTAACTGGCCAACAACAGCTGTAACTGGCCAACAAGAGATGTAACTGGCCAACTAGAGCTGTATGTGGACAAGAGCAGTAACTGGGCAACAAGAGCTGTATCTGGGCAACAACAGCTGTAACTGGCCAACAAGAGATGTAACTGGCCAACAACAGCTGTAACTGGCCAACAAGAGATGTAACTGGCCAACTAGAGCTGTATGTGGACAAGAGCAGTAACTGGGCAACAACAGCTGTAACTGGCCAACAACAGCTGTAACTGGCCAACAAGAGATGTAACTGGCCAACAAGAGTTGTATGTGGACAAGAGCAGTAACTGGGCAACAAGAGTTGTAACTGGGCAACAACAGCTGTAACTGGGCAACAACAGCTGTAACTGGCCAACAAGAGATGTAACTGGCCAACAAGAGATGTAACTGGCCAACAAGAGATATATGTGGACAAGAGCAGTAACTGGGCAACAACAGCTGTAACTGGGCAACAACAGCTGTAACTGGCCAACAACAGCTGTAACTGGCCAACAAGAGCTCTTACTGGTCAACAAGAGCTGTCCCTGGGCAACTAGAGATGTCCCTGGGAAACTAGAGATGTCCCTGGGCAACTAGAGATGTCCCTGGGCAACTAGAGATGTCCCTGGGCAACTAGAGATGTACGTGGACAAGAGCTGTAACTGGGCAACAACAGCTGTAACTGGCCAACAAGAGATGTAACTGGCCAACTAGAGCTGTATGTGGACAAGAGCAGTAACTGGGCAACAACAGCTGTAACTGGGCAACAACATCTGTAACTGGCCAACAAGAGATGTAACTGGCCAACAAGAGATGTAACTGGTCAACTAGAGCTGTATGTGGACAAGAGCAGTAACTGGGCAACAAGAGCTGTAACTGGGCAACAACAGCTGTAACTGGGCAACAAGAGATGTAACTGGCCAACTAGAGCTGTATGTGAACAAGAGCAGTAACTGGGCAACAAGAGCTGTAACTGGCCAACAACAGCTGTAACTGGCCAACAAGAGATGTAACTGGCCAACAAGAGATGTAACTGGCCAACTAGAGCTGTATGTGGACAAGAGCAGTAACTGGGCAACAAGAGTTGTAACTGGGCAACAACAGCTGTAACTGGGCAACAACAGCTGTAACTGGCCAACAAGAGATGTAACTGGCCAACAAGAGATGTATGTGTACAAGAGCAGTAACTGGGCAACAAGAGCTATAACTGGGCAACAACAGCTGTAACTGGGCAACAACAGCTGTAACTGGCCAACAACAGCTGTAACTGGCGAACAACAGCTGTAACTGGCCAACAACAGCTGTAACTGGCCAACAACAGCTGTAACTGGCCAACAACAGCTGTAACTGGCCAACTAGAGATGCAACTGGTCAACAAGAGATGTAACTGGCCAACAACAGCTGTAACTGGCCAACAACAACTGTAACTGGCCAACAAGAGATGTAACTGGCCAACTAGAGCTGTATGAGGACAAGAGCAGTAACTGGGTAACAAGAGCTGTAGCTGGGTAACAAGAGCTGTAGCTGGGTAACAAGAGCTGTAACTGGGCAACAACAGCTGTAACTGGGTAACAAGAGCTGTAGCTGGCCAACAAGAGATGTAACTGGCCAACTAGAGCTGTATGAGGACAAGAGCAGTAACTGGGTAACAAGAGCTGTAGCTGGGTAACAAGAGCTGTAGCTGGGTAACAAGAGCTGTAACTGGGCAACAACAGCTGTAACTGGGTAACAAGAGCTGTAGCTGGGCCACAAGAGCTGTAACTGGCCAACTAGACCTGTACGTGGACAAGAGCAGTAACTGGTCAACAAGAGCTGTTACTGGTCAACAAGAGCTGTCCCTGGGCAACTAGAGATATCCCTGGGCAACTAGAGATGTACGTGGACAAGAGCTGTAACTGGGCAACAACAGCTGTAACTGGGCAACAACATCTGTAACTGGCCAACTAGAGCTGTATGTGGACAAGAGCAGTAACTGGGCAACAAGAGCTGTATCTGGGCAACAACAGCTGTAACTGGCCAACAACAGCTGTAACTGGCCAACAAGAGATGTAACTGGTCAACTAGAGCTATATGTGGACAAGAGCAGTAACTGGGCAACAACAGCTGTAACTGGCCAACAACAGCTGTAACTGGCCAACAAGAGATGTAACTGGCCAACAACAGCTGTAACTGGCCAACAAGAGATGTAACTGGTCAACAAGAGATGTAACTGGCCAACAAGAGATGTAACTGGCCAACAACAGCTGTAACTGGCCAACAAGAGATGTAACTGGCCAACTAGAGCTGTATGTGGACAAGAGCAGTAACTGGGCAACAAGAGCTGTATCTGGGCAACAACAGCTGTAACTGGGCAACAACAGCTGTAACTGGCCAACAAGAGATGTAACTGGCCAACAACAGCTGTAACTGGCCAACAAGAGATGTAACTGGCCAACTAGAGCTGTATGTGGACAAGAGCAGTAACTGGGCAACAACAGCTGTAACTGGGCAACAACAGCTGTAACTGGCCAACAACAGCTGTAACTGGCCAACAAGAGATGTAACTGGCCAACAAGAGTTGTATGTGGACAAGAGCAGTAACTGGGCAACAAGAGTTGTAACTGGGCAACAACAGCTGTAACTGGGCAACAACAGCTGTAACTGGCCAACAAGAGATGTAACTGGCCAACAAGAGATGTAACTGGCCAACAAGAGATGTATGTGGACAAGAGCAGTAACTGGGCAACAACAGCTGTAACTGGGCAACAACAGCTGTAACTGGCCAACAACAGCTGTAACTGGCCAACAAGAGCTCTTACTGGTCAACAAGAGCTGTCCCTGGGCAACTAGAGATGTCCCTGGGAAACTAGAGATGTCCCTGGGCAACTAGAGATGTCCCTGGGCAACTAGAGATGTACGTGGACAAGAGCTGTAACTGGGCAACAACAGCTGTAACTGGCCAACAAGAGATGTAACTGGCCAACTAGAGCTGTATGTGGACAAGAGCAGTAACTGGGCAACAACAGCTGTAACTGGGCAACAACATCTGTAACTGGCCAACAAGAGATGTAACTGGCCAACAAGAGATGTAACTGGTCAACTAGAGCTGTATGTGGACAAGAGCAGTAACTGGGCAACAAGAGCTGTAACTGGGCAACAACAGCTGTAACTGGGCAGCAAGAGATGTAACTGGCCAACTAGAGCTGTATGTGAACAAGAGCAGTAACTGGGCAACAACAGCTGTAACTGGGCAACAACAGCTGTAACTGGCCAACAACAGCTGTAACTGGCCAACAAGAGCTCTTACTGGTCAACAAGAGCTGTCCCTGGGCAACTAGAGATGTCCCTGGGAAACTAGAGATGTCCCTGGGCAACTAGAGATGTCCCTGGGCAACTAGAGATGTACGTGGACAAGAGCTGTAACTGGGCAACAACAGCTGTAACTGGCCAACAAGAGATGTAACTGGCCAACTAGAGCTGTATGTGGACAAGAGCAGTAACTGGGCAACAACAGCTGTAACTGGGCAACAACATCTGTAACTGGCCAACAAGAGATGTAACTGGCCAACAAGAGATGTAACTGGTCAACTAGAGCTGTATGTGGACAAGAGCAGTAACTGGGCAACAAGAGCTGTAACTGGGCAACAACAGCTGTAACTGGGCAGCAAGAGATGTAACTGGCCAACTAGAGCTGTATGTGAACAAGAGCAGTAACTGGGCAACAAGAGCTGTAACTGGCCAACAACAGCTGTAACTGGCCAACAAGAGATGTAACTGGCCAACAAGAGATGTAACTGGCCAACTAGAGCTGTATGTGGACAAGAGCAGTAACTGGGCAACAAGAGTTGTAACTGGGCAACAACAGCTGTAACTGGGCAACAACAGCTGTAACTGGCCAACAAGAGATGTAACTGGCCAACAAGAGATGTATGTGTACAAGAGCAGTAACTGGGCAACAAGAGCTATAACTGGGCAACAACAGCTGTAACTGGGCAACAACAGCTGTAACTGGCGAACAACAGCTGTAACTGGCCAACAACAGCTGTAACTGGCCAACAACAGCTGTAACTGGCCAACAACAGCTGTAACTGGCCAACTAGAGATGCAACTGGTCAACAAGAGATGTAACTGGCCAACAACATCTGTAACTGGCCAACAACAACTGTAACTGGCCAACAAGAGATGTAACTGGCCAACTAGAGCTGTATGAGGACAAGAGCAGTAACTGGGTAACAAGAGCTGTAGCTGGGTAACAAGAGCTGTAGCTGGGTAACAAGAGCTGTAACTGGGCAACAACAGCTGTAACTGGGTAACAAGAGCTGAGGCTGGCCAACAAGAGATGTAACTGGCCAACTAGAGCTGTATGAGGACAAGAGCAGTAACTGGGTAACAAGAGCTGTAGCTGGGTAACAAGAGCTGTAACTGGGCAACAACAGCTGTAACTGGGTAACAAGAGCTGTAGCTGGGTAACAAGAGCTGTAGCTGGGTAACAAAAGCTGTCATTCCATGAAATCTGAAATGATATCACGTGTTCAGCCCAAAGACAAACTACATATTCCATATTTATGGGGACTATCAAGAGACCTGTGCAACAGACAGTCAAAACCCCAAGAGCTATCCTATGGATGAAATAAAGAAAACAGTAGCAGGACAGCTGCAGAGTGTGTGATTACAGTACACAATCACTACAAAACAACCTGTAGATGGAAGTACAAAAATATCAAGAGAAATACACAGCAGGGGACCCAGTGCACAGTAGCATCGGAGGAAACAGCATCAGCCACCAACATACATCAAGTCAACTCAGAGAGAGAAAACCTCTACCGGTCTTTGAAAACTTGTAGACCATATCACAGAACACACATTAACACTTGACAGACAAAGCCTTCTGAGTGAGAGACTCAACTGCGCTGCAGTAGCAGCAGATCTGACCCGTGCCAGACCTGAGCAAAGACAGGGAGACTATGAGTAGACTTACGATTTTGAAGTCTTTGTGGCTGCACTCCTGGCCTTGGTATCGGCAGTAGAGCATCATCTCCTTAAGGTCGTGGCCCACCCTCTCGGTGAACTCACGCATGCTGAAGGGCTTGGGCCTGTAGGCGGTGAAGTTGGCCTTGTCTGTGAGGAAGGCCAGGACGTGGGGTTCGGCCAGCTGGGGCTCAGGGATCCTCAGGTGGACGTCCAGCAGGGCCAGCAGCTCCCCAGCGTGGTACAGGTCATTGCGGGACAGGCGGCTGAAGCGGTAGGCGTTGAGGTTGCACACGGTGACGGCAGGGAACACCAAGCTGCCCGACATCACGGCATCCACGCTCGTCACATGGGGGTAGGAGAGGAAGTAGGCCAGGCGCTCGGCACTCTCCAGGGCCAGGAGGGCCAGGGAGGCCAGCAGAGCGGCGGCCCAGAGCAGGCGGCGAGGTGTTGGCCGGCCGTAGGGGAAGATGAAGCGCAGGCCGTGGAGCGTGCTGGTGTGGGAGAAGGCCTGCCAGGAGGACGGGTGCAGACTGGAGCTCTCATGGCTCCCCTCACTGCCACAACTCTCCTTTAGGTCCATCATGACCCCTCCGGTCCCACAGACAAGGACACCCCAATACACAGACACCTACACATACACAGAGAGAGAGAGAGAAAGAATGAGAGAGAGAGAGAAAGAAAGAATGAGAGAGAGAGACAATGCAATGAGAGCCCTGAACTACCACCTAGAAAAGGAACACATAATCACACGTTCAGTTCACACAGAGAAAGAGAAAAATGGGAGAGGGTGAGTGTCTCAAACAAACACACCTGCAGCACAGAAAGAGTGACAAACACAGAGACACAGAGCAAAATAAAGTAACCCAGAAAGTCAAGCCAAAGACAGACCTACAGACAGAGAGAGAAGAAGAGCAGGAGGCAGAGATCTTCACAACCCCCAAGTCCTTACTCCAGATAGAAAAGAGAGCGTGAAGAATAGAAAGATGCACCCCCAGGGCATCCCTTCCTTCCGCGCCTCCACTCTTTCTCTGTCCCTAGTTACTCTGGATGCCAGCCTCTCTGTGCCTGAAACCTCCCCCCTCCACTCCTCCAATATCCCCCCGCCCTCTCTCCTTCTCTCAGTGACCGTTTTCGTTGTCAGGATCCCAGAAGTAAGTCCACTGTGACACAGAGTGAGAGAGTCATTTAAGCCACGAGCCAATCAAAGCCATCTCTGTGTATTCAGTGTCCCCACTTCACACACACACTCAACTCTCTGGATCTCCCTGTGCGACTAATGTCAAGCCTAAGCACCTCTTGTTCAGCCTAGTGAGATGGCATCCAGTCTGTGTGCGAGTGTGTGTGAGTCTGAGAGTGTGTGTGCACGTGAGAGAGAAAGGGAGAGAAGGGGAGAGAGAGGAGGAAGGATAGAGCCGCTGATGATCAGCGCCGCCAGTTTGTCGCGCATGCCGATCCAAAGTCCTCCTGTTCTCCTCTGGCCAGACGCATCCGCTGATTCCGCTCTCCCTCCGCTTCCCAGCTCATCCATGGAGCCAGTGAACAACAGTGGAGCCAGAAGAGACGCACACGCTTACACAAGCTCGCGCAGAGAGAGAGAGAGCGAGAGAGAGAGAGGATAGAGCACACACAAACACACTCCTCCTCTCCACAGTGAAGTCTCTTATTGAATCTGCTTCTGTTTTTCTTTCCCTCTTGCTCTCATTTTTCTTTTCCGCCCGCCTGTTTTCATATCACCCATCTCACCCCTAACCGACTGACGGATGGATGCAGGACGCAGATTGTCAGGGAGACGGATGGTTAGGGAAAGGTGGAGGAGAGAGATCACGCATGAGGAGTGGTGGAGAGGGATGGTTAGGGAAAGGTGGAGGAGAGAGAGATCACGCATGAGGAGTGGTGGAGAGGGATGGAGAGAGACAGAAGGAGGGGGGGGGGCAATGACAGGGGAAGCAGGAGAAAGACAGAAAGTCTCCACTCCCCCACTGATAACAAACACTGCATTTTGTGCCCAGCAGGCAAGGACTGCACAGAGATATCACACAGAGAGAAGTAATGCAGACATAACCCCAAATGTGTTCTGTGTATCCCTGTGTATGTGTGTTAGCGTGAGTGAGATATATCACAAAGAGTCTGTATGAGAGAACTTGTGTGTTGAAGCTACACTTGACCCAGAGATATGTAACAGTGTGTCGGTAGAGGGGGTGGCAGGGGTATAGCGTGGAGAGAGCAGGGCTACATGTGCCAAGTAATACAAGGAGACAAGGGGAGACCGAGGGGGACTGAGAAGAGAAAGGAGTGTGGCTATGTGTGCAAAAAGAGAAGAGACAATCGAGGGAGAGGAAGAGCATAGTAAATGGAGAGGGCTACAAATTTGATGAAATAGAAACAGACATGAAGTTAGGAGCGGTAAGAGCATGTATGTGGCTAGCCAATAAGAAGATAATTATAAACTGGTTGGTTCGAGTCCTGAATGCTGATTGGCTGACAGCCGTGGTATATTAGAGCATATACCACAGGTATGACAAAACTTTTATTTGTACTGCTCTAATTACGTTGGAAACTAGATTATAATAGCAATAAGGAACCTCAGGTTTTTTTTGTATATGGCCAATATACCATGGCTAAGGGCTGTATCCAGGCACTCCACGTTGTATCGTGAATAAGAACAGCCCTTAGCTGTGGTATATTGGCCATATACGACACCCCCTCAGGCCTTATTTCTTAAATATAGTCCTCTACACAGGGCCGGTTCCAGGCATAAGCAACATAAGCAGATTTTGGGAACTCAGTTGGTGTCTCAACTGACTGATGAGAATCAGAATGGTAAAAGTTTAAAAGTCATGCATCATCAGTTTCTCTCTTGTTTTGTCAGTCACTGACAGTCACACAATTAGCAATGTGAGCTAACAATTTTTACATTTTAATGTCCAGAGTGACTTACAGTTAGTGCATTCACATTAAGATAGCTAGGTGGGACAACCACATATCACAGTCATAGTAAGTACAGTTTTTTCTCAATAAAGTAGCTGTCAGAAAAGTCAGAGCTTGTGAGGGGGAAAAAAAGTCAAGTGCGAGTGGTAGTTCATCAATGTTTTTGTTGTTGTTGTTGATGTTTTCAGAAGATGGGCAGGGAATCTGCTGTCCTAGGATGGGCAGGGAATCTGCTGTCCTAGGATGGGCAGGGAATCTGCTGTCCTAGGATGGGCAGGGAATCTGCTGTCCTAGCTTCAGGGGAAGCTGGTTCCACTATTGGGGTGACAGGACAGAGGGGAGCTTGGACTGGGCTAAGGGGGAGCTGCCCTACCACAGGGGTGGGAGGTCCAAGAGACCAGAGGTGACAGAACAGAGTACAACGGGTTGGAGTGTAGGGTTTGAGCATAAGCCTGAAGGTAGGGAGGGGCAGTTACTCTAGTTGCTCCGTAGGCAAGTACCATGGTCTTCAAATGGAAGCTTCATATGGAAGCCAGTGGAGAGTGTGAAGGAACGGGGTGACATGGGATAACTTTTTAGATTGGTAAGTTAGTCTAGTCAGTTATCATGTCCAAATATTGACCGGGCACGCATCCCAGGGGCCTTGACCTTCAGGGGACCCTCATTGATTTTGTTAGTCACGTTCACTTAGATATTATTAACATGGCATAAGTCATGATAAGTCAAAATGTGTAGAACTGCAGAAAACTTGCATTAAAACGGCAACATTTTCTCTAGACCCCATGGCAAAATGTGTAGAACTGCAGAAAACTTGCATTAAAACGGCAACATTTTCTCTAGGCCCCATGGAAAAATGTGTAGAACTGCAGGAAACTTGCATTAAAACGGCAACATTTTCTCTAGGTCCCATGGCAAAATGTGTAGAACTGCAGGAAACTTGCATTAAAATGGCAACATTTTCTCTAGGCCCCATGGCAAAATGTGTAGAACTGCAGAAAACTTGCATTAAAACGGCAACATTTTCTCTAGGTCCCATGGCAAAATGTGTAGAACTGCAGGAAACTTGCATTAAAACGGCAACATTTTCTCTAGGTCCCATGGCAAAATGTGTAGAACTGCAGGAAACTTGCATTAAAACGGCAACATTTTCTCTAGGTCCCATGGCAAAATGTGTAGAACTGCAGGAAATGTACTTTAAAACATACATTTCTCTCTCCATCGTCAAGAGGGGGGCCACTGAAATGTTTTGCGTTGGGGACCTAACCAAATCTTGCTTAGGACCCCCGAATGCAATGTAACATTCACTGTTTTAATATCTACATGTTCCTGTTGCCCTCCCACTAAACTAACTAGCCTACTGCGTACATGATCACTATATGGGTGGACAAGGAAGCATTCAATTATCTTTATCTCGAAATCAATAGTCTGTTCAAATATATAGGCTAGGCTATAAAATGTGAGAGAGCATGGCAAAACTGGCCAACCCCTGAATGCTACAGCAGCAGCATGGGTTGTGAACAATATAGTTGGCGCCAGAGCTCATTTTGACCAATGGGTCGGCAATTTAGAAATCCATTGGCTGTAGGATAGACTTTTGCTTTTCATTTCTGAACAGAAAAATGAGGACTTGCTTGGACACCACCCCAGGCCTGAATTAGCCCAGGTTGACTAGATTTGGTTTGTAAATCTGGGAATGAGGCAGCAGTCATTTAGACAGAGATATTAGAGACACACTTAGCATATTATATACTAATAAAAGCCGAAGGCGTTTTATCCAAATTAACGTCTATAGAGACTTACCCAAAAGTTGTGATTGTGGTGTGCTTGTTCCAAATTCCTTCCAGCTCTTAACTCTTTCCCTATTGAGACTAAACTTTGCATCCCTCTTTCTTTTTAAACCCAACACCGTTTTTTTAATATACATTCATCGTCAACTGTGGGACCACCACGGTTGAGACATGTAAAGTAGATATGTCAACAAGTAAAGTAGATATGCCGGCTCAAGCTCTTTAGGGCTATGCAGCGAAAGTGGTTTGGCCCGTGGCAAATGATGGGTTTACACACTTGAACCACAAATGACGGGTTTACACACTTGAACCACAAATGACAGGGGAAGTTACTGTAGTCATAATCTTCGCCTGAACACAGCATCCTTGAACAACACAACTTGCATGCCTGTGTGATTCATTCTCTTTTATGGTAAATTTGAGTTATATTATCCATATAATAGGCTACCACTAGGACTTTCTTTTGCCTATTCGGAAGATTGACCTACCTTTGCGCTTGTGCTTTGATGATCGATCCTTGCGTGGAGCATAAAGTGAGTCAAATTATTTATCAGTAGTCGGTCCCATCACCCCTTGCTTCATTCCAACCATTTCATGCGGATAAATTACCTGACGTTTGATGGAAACATGACATTCCAGTACAATTTTAGAAATGCCAACAGACAATGTTCGTTCATGTTGGGATCTTTTTGTTTCGGGAAAATTAATTATGCGAATAATGTCGGTGGAAGCGCCTTTATGAGCAAATGTTGATATAATAACTATCATATAATTATATAACTTAGAGTGACGTGATGATACACTATATATACAAAAGTATGTGGACACCCCTTCAAATGAGTGGATTCGGCTATTTCAGCCACACCGTTGCTGAAAGGTGTATAAAATCGAAAACAGCCATGCAATCTCCATAGACAAACATTGGCAGTAGAATGACCTTACTGAAGAGCTCAGTGACTTTCAACATGGCACTGTCATAGGACGCTACCTTTCCAACAAGTCCATTCATCAAATTTCTGTCCTGCTAGAGCTGCCCCTGTAAGTGCTGTTACTGTGAAGTGGCAACGGAGCAACAACGGCTCAGCTGCAAAGTGACAGACCACACAACAAGACCGGCGAGTGTTGAAGCACATAGAAATCGTCTGTCCTCAGTTGCAGCACTCACTACCGAGTTCCAAACTGCCTCTGGAAGCAACATCAGCACAATAACTGTTCATGAAATGGGTTTCCATTGCCGAGCAGCCGCACATAAGCCTAAGATCACCATACACATGCCAAGCGTCGGCTGGAGTGGAGTAAAGCTTACCACAATTGGACTCTGGAGCAGTGGAAACACGTTCTCTGGAGTGATGAATAACGCTTCACCATCTAGCAGTCCAAAACACAAATCTGGGTGAACACTACCTGCCCGAAATGCATAGTGCCAACTGTAAAGTTTGGTGGATGAGGAATAATGCTCTGGGGCTGTTTTTCATGGTTCGGGCTAGGCCCCTTAGTTCCAGTGAAGGGAAATCTTAACGCTACAGCATACAATGACATTCTAGATGATTCTGTGCTTCCAACTTTGTGGCAACAGTTTGGGGAAGGACCTATCCTGTTTCAGCATGACAATGCCCACATGCATAAAGCAAAACGGTTTGTCGACATTGGTTTGGCAGAACTTGACTGGACTGCATAGAGCCTTGACCTCAACCCCATCAAACAGCTTTAGAATGAATTGGAACTCCGACTGCGAGCCAGGCCTTATCGCCCGACCTCACTAATGCTGTTGTGGCTGAATAGAAGCAAGTGCCCGCAGCAGTGTTTCAGCTGATGTAACTGTGGGTTTGCACAACTAAAGAACTTCTGCACAAACTGTCAGAAACCGTCTCAGGGAAGCTCATCTGCGTGCTCGTCGTCCTCACCAGGGTCTTGACCAGACTGCAGTTTGGCTTCGTAACCGACTTCAGTGGGCAAATGCTCGCCTTCGATGGCCACTGGCACGCTGGAGAAGTGTGCTCTACACAGATGAATCCCGGTTAACTGTACCGGGCAGATGGCAGACATGTGGGCGAGCAGTTTGCTGATGTCAATGTTGTTGAGTGCAGCATAGTGGTGGTGGGGTTATGGTATGGGTAGGCATAAGCTATGGACAAGTAACACAATTGCATTTTATCAATGGCAATTTCACGTGACGAGATCCTGAGACCCATTGTCGTGCTGCCATTCATCCACCACCATCACCTCATGTTTCAGCATGATAATGCACGGCCCCTTGTCGCAAGGATCTGTACACAATTATTGGAATCTGAAAATGTCCCAGTTCTTCCATAGCCTGCATACTCACCAGACATGTCACCCATCGAGCATTTTTGGGATGCTCTGGATCAACGTGTACAGCGGCGTGTTCCAGTTCACACCAATATTCAGCAACTCCGCACAGCCATTGAAGAAGAGTGGGACAACATTTCACAAGCCACAATCAACAGCCTGATCAACTCTATGTGAAGGAGATGTGTCATGTTGTATGAGGCAATTGATGGTCACAACAGGCACTGACTGGTTTTCTGATACACACCCCTTCCTTTTGTTTTTAAAGGTATCTGTGACCAACAGATGCATATCTGTATTCCCAGTCATGTGAAATCCATAGATTAGAGCCTAATTAATTTACTTCGATTGACTGAATTCCGTATATGAACTGAAACTCAGTAAAATATTTTAAATGATTGAATGTTGTATTTATATTTTTGTTCAGTGTAAAAATGTAAGTCTGCGAGCACTTGAGATACACACACAGCCTGACACACGAAGTGACACAAATATCAGTGGCGGACTAGCCATCTGGAATTTCAGGCAAATGCCAGTTGGGCTGGTCCATATATAGCCCAGTGGGCCTGTTTGACTGTGCAAAATGATCATTCTCTTGCTAATACTGGGGGCCTCAAGGTGTGTTAACAATGCCATGGCCAATTTCTGGTCCCAGTATCAGTCAATCACATTTCTCTCAAATTAAATTTGCAGTGGTACCAAACAGCTGTGGGGTTGCTGGCTCCTTAACGACTTAATTAAGCAAATCTCCCCTTTCCCATTGAAGTAATGAGCATAGTTTTAAAGGGATTAGCCGTCTCCTGGGTAGGAGATAAGTCTTTATTATTTACCACCTTTTCTGTACTTAGCAAATGCTATCCATCCTGAGTGGATTCCTTTTTCTCCATTTAGCCAACTACCAGGGATATTCTACAGGATGCAGCAGTAGTTTCCTTACCCAAAGGCATATACTAATGCAATTACATAAAACCAACCACTCAGCCAGGATATTGTAGTCTTCCTACAGAATGCATTGTTAGATTTGCACTGCATAATAGAATTAATTTCATCCTCTTGCAGCTGTCTAACTTCTCACACTGGAAAGCGTGGACATCTACCTGAGGGTGTTCATAACCTGCCAATTTAGTGATGAAAATATATTAAAAAGTTACTATCACACTATAATTTCACTCCCAAGTATCAATTTATAAATTTATTTGCTAGGTTGCGTTAGCTAGAGCTAGTCGGCTGTACCGGCGCTAGAACTTCTGTATTTTTCATCCTATAGCTTAGCTTGTTCTCCATCTTCTTTTTAAATAGTGAGCCGTCGTGTTTTCATGACTTTTATTTCCCAGACTGATCAACACTTTTCTCATGGCTCTCTCTCATCTCTCTGCAGCAGATGTGGCAATATGTTTAGAACACCGAATCGCAATATCCAATCACAATATATATATATATATAGAGAGAGAGAATTGTGTGAATTGCAATATATATTGTATCAGGAGGTCCCTGGCACTTCTCAGCCCTACCTGCCATGGAATGTGACGTACTCTGTCATCCATTTTCACTCAGAAGTCAGTGGATAAGTCCCTAAACCTCTGAGTTCTGTTATTCATGTGAATCACAATCATGATGAGTCACCCTGCAAATTACAGAAAGTTAACTTCCTTTTCCACCAGAGATAAAAGGCCTCCTCTACCCCAGGGTTTGAGTGAAAAGAAAACGACCACAGGGGAGAGTATTGTGTTGACATTTTATCAAATAATTAATGAAAGAGTCACTGATACGCTTGTGGAGAATGAACAAGTAAGTTAATTACTCTTTCATAACATAATGGCTTATGAAAAATAATAAGCTCTTAGATGAAGATAATTAGGGAGTATTAAACATGGGGAGTGTAAGGGAGTAGGAGAGTGGCACTGGTTCAATACTACAGCAGAGAAAGGGGGGTTTTGAAGTTAAAAGGCGGATGTTTCAGCCAATATTAGATATATATCTATATACAGTGCCGTGCGAAAGTATTCAGCCCCCTTGAACTTTGCGACCTTTTGCCACATTTCAGGCTTCAAACATAAAGATATAAAACTGTATTTTTTTGTGAAGAATCAACAAGTGGGACACAATCATGAAGTGGAACGACATTTATTGGATATTTCAAACTTTTTTAACAAATCAAAAACTGAAAAATTGGGCGTGCAAAATTATTCAGCCCCCTTAAGTTAATACTTTGTAGCGCCACCTTTTGCTGCGATTACAGCTGTAAGTCGCTTGGGGTATGTCTCTATCAGTTTTGCACATCGAGAGACTGAAATTTTTTCCCATTCCTCCTTGCAAAACAGCTCGAGCTCAGTGAGGTTGGATGGAGAGCATTTGTGAACAGCAGTTTTCAGTTCTTTCCACAGATTCTCGATTGGATTCAGGTCTAGTTCAAGGCGAAGCCACTCCTGCATTGTCTTGGCTGCGTACTTAGGGTCTTTGTCCTGTTGGAAGGTGAACCTTCGCCCCAGCCTGAGGTCCTGAGCAGGTTTTCATTAAGGATCTCTTTTTACTCTGCTCCGTTCATCTTTCCCTCGATCCTGACTAGTCTCCCAGTCCCTGCTACTTAAAAACATCCCCACTGTAAGTATGGTGCCAGGCTTCCTACAGACGTGATGCTTGGCATTCAGGCCAAAGAGTTCAATCTTAGTTTCATCAGACCAGATAATCTTGTTTCTCATGGTCTGAGAGTCTTTAGGTGTCTTTTGGCAAACTCCAAGCGGGCTGTCATGTGCCTTTTACTGAGGAGTGGCTTCCGTCTGGCCACTCTACCATAAAAGGCCTGATTGGTTGAGTGCTGCATTGATGGTTGTCCTTCTGGAAGGTTCTCCCATCTTCACAGAGGAACTCTGGAGCTCTGTCAGAGTGACCATCGGGTTCTTGGTCACCACCCTGTCTTGGTGGTTCCACTTAAGAATGATGGAAGTCACTGTGTTCTTGGGGACCTTCAATGCTGCAGAAATGTTTTGGTACCCTTCCCCAGATCTGTGCTTCGACACAATCCTTTCTCAGACCTCAACGGGCAATTCCTTTTACCTCATGGCTTGGTTTTGCTCTGACAAGCACTGTCAACTGTGGGACCTTATAAAAGACAGGTGTGTACCTTTCCAAATCCTGTCCAATCAATTGAATTTGCAACAGGTGGAATCCAATTAAGTTGGAGAAACATCAAGGGCTCTGAATACTTATGTAAATAAAGGTATTTCAGTTTCAATTTGTAAACATTTGTAAAAACCTGTTTACACTTTGTCATTATAGGGTATTGTGTGTAGATTGATGCAGGGAAGAAAAGAAAAATTCATCCATTTTAGAACGAGGCTGTTTGAATACTTTCCGAATGCACTGAACAAAAACAAAACGCAACATGTAAAGTGTTGTTCTCAAATTTCATAAGCTTAAATAAAAAAACTGAAATGTTCCATATGCACATAATGCTTATTTCTCTAACATTTTGTGCACAAATTGGTTAATTTCCCTGTTAGTGAGCATTTCTCTTTTGCCAAAGTAATCCATCCACCTAACAGGTATGGCATATCAAGAAGCTGATTAAACAGCATGATCATTACACAGGTGCACCTTGTGCTGGGGGAAATAAAAGGCCACAAAAAATGTGCAGCTTTGTCACACAACACAATGCCACAGATGTCTCAGGTTGAGGGAGCGTGCAGTCATGCTGACTGCAGGAATGCCAACCAGAGCTGTTGCCAGATAATTCTAAGTTCATTTCTCTACCATAAGCCACCACCTACATCGTTTTAGAGAATTTAGCAGTACGTCACCTTCGGACTCACAACCGCAGACCACATGTAACCATGCCAGCACATAACCTCCACATCCGGCTTCTTTAGCTGCAGATTCATCTGAGACCATCCACCCCGACAGCTGATGAAACTGAGGACTATTTTTGTCTGCAGTAAAAACCCTTCTGTGGGAAAACCCCATTATAATTGGCTGGGTCTGGTCCCCAGTAGGTGGGCCTACGCCCTCCCAGGTTGCGCCACTGCCCAGTCATGTGAAATCCATAGATTAGGGCCTAACAAAATTATTTCAATTGACTGATTTCCTTATATGAACTGTAACTCAGTAAAATGTGCTTTTCTTTTGAAAACAAGGACATTTCTAAGTGGCCAGTTTTGTTGCTTCTTTAATCACGACAACAGTTTTCAGCTGTGCTAACATATTGCAAAAGTTTTTTTTTATGATCAATTAGCCTTTTAAAATTATAAACTTGGATTAGCTAACACAACGAGCCATTGGAACACAGAAGTGGGGGTTTATTCGATCGCCTACGAATTCTCAGAAGGCAGCCCGCCCTTCGGCCCCTTTTTCTCCACCTCCTCTTCACGCAAATCACAGGGATCTGGGCCTGTTCCCGAGGAAGCAGTATATCCTTCGTGTCAGGCTCGTCAGACTGGTGAACGAAAAAAAAAGGATTCTGCTAGTCCGTGGTGAGTAATCGCAGCCCTGATGTCTAGAAGTTATTTTCGGTTATAAGAGACGTTAGTGGCGACATTATGTACAAAATAGGTCGAAAAATAGGTTAAACAAAGCAAATAAATGAACAAAAAAACTATCGGTTGGGGACACGTAAAACGTCTGCCTTCCTCACATTTTCCATGCGAGAAATTGCCAAGAAACTGAAGATCTCGTACAATGCTGTGTACTACTCCCTTCACAGAACAGCACAAACTGGCTCTAAACAGAATAGAAAGGAGTGGGAGGCCCCGGTGCACAACTGAGCAAGAGGTCATGTGCATTAGAGTGTCTAGTTTGAGAAACAGATGCCTCACAAGTCCTCATCTGGCTACTTCATTAAATAGTACCCGCAAAACACCAGTCTCAATGTCAACAGTGAAGAGGCGACTCCAGGATGCTGGCCTTCTAGGCAGAGTTGCAAAGCAAAAGCCATATCTCAGACTGGCCAATAAAAAGAAAAGATTAAGATGGGCAAAAGAACACAGATACTGGACAGAGGAAGATTGTCCATAACACTTTTTTCCAGACAAATCTAAGTTTGAGGTGTTCAGATGAAAGAAGAACATCCGTGAGAAGCAGAAAAAATGTAAAGATGCTGAAGGAGTGCTTGACGCCATCTGTCAAGCACAGTGGAGGCAATGTGATGGTCTGGGGGTGCTCTGGTGGTGGTAAAGTGGGATATTTGTACAGAGTAACAGGGATCTTGAAGAAGGAAGCTTATCACTCCATTTTCCAACACCATGCCAACAGGACATTGACCCAAAGCACAGCTCCAAACTATGCAAGAACTATTTAGGGAAGAAGCAGTCAGCTGATATTCTGTCTATAATGGAGCGGCCAACACAGTCACCGGATCTCAACCCTATGGAGCTGTTGTGGGAGCAGCTTGATCGTATGGTACGTAAGAAGTGCCCATCAAGCCAATGCAACTTGTGGGAGGTGCTTCAGGAAGCATGGGGTGAAATCTCTTCAGATTACCTCAACAAATTGACAACTAGAATGTCAAAGGTCTGCAAGGCTGTAATTGCTGCAAATGGAGGATTCTTTGATGACACCAATTATTATTTCACTAAAGATTAAAAAAACATTATTTATAACCTTGTCAATGTCTTGATTATATTTCCTATTCATTTCATGGAAAACACTGACATTTCTAAGGGACCCCAAACTTTTGAACGGTAGTATGTATACACACACAAATCTGGTTTCAGCATGGGAATAAAGTACAGCACTGGACCTGAGCCGGCTAGACCCACCTTGTTACACCTATATATAATTGGAACATGTGCAAACGACAGTAGGGTTTACCCTCCAACAGCTCAGATCTTACCAGCTGAGACTTTAATAAGTCTTACATACACACCGACACTGGCAAAACACAGCAGTGAGGGGGTGAGCCACTGCCCCCTACTGGTAGTACATGTTCAGGTAAGGAAAATGGGATATATGACCAAAAGTTCCACAGGAAAAAGAACATGGTCGTGTAAAAGAGCAAAACATTGATGTATCTTGGGAAAATGTTGGCTGACTGGTCAATATTGAGTAGTTAATTAGGATGCAACGTGATTTGAATTGTAGGTCAGTCTGTCTACAATTGAAGTTTGGAGGGGTGCGTGGGGTAGTACAGAAAGTAAGGCTGATCTGGATGTATAGTGATGCCTCTGAGGAGAGAGGTTGGTGGTGGTGAAATTTTGGCATGGGCCTTCCATCCTGCTGGTTTAGCCCAGATAAGACCCCATTTGTCAGGCTGTGACTGTCCCAGCCGCCCAGGGCTCCACCAGACAGAGCCGGATGAATATATTTGGCCCAGCAGGAAAGAAGGATTTAACTCCACAGAGACTAAAACCCCAGAAAATCCCTCCCCTAAAGTCTCTACACAATTGTAATGCATGGTAAACAGGCTGGACCGGAACATAGCCAGAGGAAGGGGGATAGGAGAGCCAGAGGAAGGGGGATAGGAGAGACAGAGGAAGGGGGATAGGAGAGACAGAGGAAGGGGGATAGGAGAGACAGAGGAAGGGGGATAGGAGAGACAGAGGAAATAGCAATAAGACAGACATGGAGAAAGAAGAGCATGGCAGAGAATGACAGAAGGCTCCAGGAGACAATGTTTAAAGTCATTCACTTCAGGCTGATACTTTAGTTCGTACCATGTTTCAGTATGGGATGTACCCGTAGCAGTATGGGATGTACCCGTAGCAGTATGGGATGTACCCGTAGCAGTATGGGATGTACCCGTAGCAGTATGGGATGTACCCGTAGCAGTATGGGATGTACCCGTAGCAGTATGGGATGTACCCGTAGCAGTATGGGATGTACCCGTAGCAGTATGGGTAGTGAAGCTTCATTCAAATTGGGGAGATGCGGGAGCGACAGTCCCAGTTCCCAACATCTCAGAGTTTTTCCCCCCACACGGCCGACATGCACATTTTCCCGGTGAAATTAATGGTCACAGCACACCAAACACAAAATGATAGCACTTCAGGCGACAAGATTCTCCGGGGGAATCAGGTAGAAAGGCATCCAACGTGTGGTCAGAATGCGTCAAAATCTAATTCACATTCCGTAAGGGGTAGGTGGGCAGGTGTCAGAGGCAGAAGGACTCAACAGGCAACTCCCCAAGAAGCTCATCAAGGTCATCTGCACAACACACAGAGACAGACAAATTAAATCAAACAAACACACAGGGTGGAGCTGCTGATTGGTTTACCAAGAACATACACTCATATGCATATCCATGTCCCACCTGCGTCCCAGGACAGGTCCAGTGGTGCAGCAGGCGGGCCCTGTGGAACACTAGAGGAGCCAGCACCAGAGTCTGCAGAGACCTGTGGGGCCCGAACATCCTCTTCATCATCATTATCATAGAACAACTCCATCTGAGACACAGGGGCTCCTGGGACACTGGAGGACTGATCAGATGATTCCAACATTGGCTCCTACATTCAACAGTAGAGTTAGACAAACAAATACAATACATCTGTCAAGACACCAAGTTTTACTCATCAATGATTTGTCATTGTTACATCAAACTCCCAACAGCAGGAGACAAGATAACAACAAGATATCCTCCAGGCCTTGGTAGTGGTCTCTCACCGGGGGGAGTGGGAGCAGCTGGCTCTGTGTGGAGGACGGGGTCGAGCCGTCAGGAGGGTAGATCCTCAGGAGGTTGTTGGGTGTCACGTTCAGGTAGTGGTTACGGTGGGACGGAGAGAACACACCTACCTTCATGAAGAGACAACTAATTATGGGTCTACAGCTAACATAGTGCAAAAATGATCAACTTTACACACAATTTGTTTTTGTGATTTTATTGTGAGTGGCTCAATCATTTTGAAGAATCCAACAAATGATTTGCAATGAAACACTAGTAAATAGTGAGGTGTGTGGCCTGTGGAAGTCCTACCTGTTTGAGCAGCAGTACCGCCCCCGTCTTGAGCTCCCCTAGTCGGTCCTCTAGGAGGCGCCGGTGCACTGTGCCCTGCATCTCTCCTAGAGTCAGACACACGTATTACTACAGTGTTCTACCGGTGCAGTCAGAGCAAAACAGCATACCTAGCCACTGTGCTTCTGCATTGCTTGCTTTTTAGGGTTTTAGGCTGGGTTTCTGTATAGCACTCTGTGACAACTGCTGATGTAAAAAGGGCTGTATAAAATACACGTGATTGATTCATTCCACATGGAGCACACTGATCACATTATTCCAGCTAATGACAACAGTGTAGTAATCAGTGCATCCCCTCCAGTGGTAATCTGTTGACAGGTAGCACCACGGGCTACACTTCAGGAGGGAATGCACAGATCACTGAGACTTAATAGTCCGTGGTGATCAGCATGTGCTAATACACGTTCATTTGACGCTGATCCATGATGATAGAATCACTAATAAGCACAACACTTAGGTTAAGTAAATACTTTAATAGATCTGCTCAGGTTCAAGCAGGAACTGCAAGAAAATGAGAGAAAGAGACAGAAAAATGGAGGAAAGAGAGCCCTAGAGACAATGAAACCGCCAGCCACAGACTCACTAAAATGGCTGTGACCAGTTCTACCTACAAGCACAAGCTTACCATCAGTAGGCCTTACCTGTGGGATCCCTGAACACAGCCTTGGCATCAGCGTGTGTGTGGAGGATGCTCTTTAGTACCACAGCCATGTTGGGGACCTTGTTCTTCACCAGCTGTTTCAGGGCCGCCTGACAGAGAGAGACAGACAGAGACCTTCGTATTAGAGCACTACAAAACAAGTTCAAACAACTGCCAATCATTAACTTTAATTAATTAAACATCTCAATTACTCATGCAGAGTTGCCATTAGCAGTGGCACATTAAGACTGTGGAAAAACAACAGAATAGCCATTAAGATGATTAATGTGTGATCATGCTTGGGATGATAACTACTAACACCCCAGGCACAGGCCTGTCATTTGTCCTGATTATACTGATAGAGTGCCACCACAGAGACAAGGGCCATTAACATAGAGAAAAACAGCCCATCCACTTCTATCAGGGAGGCTGCCCTGGGTGCAGAAAAACATGCTCATGAAGTCAAATTATGCAAACAGTGTTACGCAAGTGTTACATTTTTGATATGATATGGCATTTAAAGCTTCTAACATTAAATATGCTATGTTAAATGATGCATATTGTTGAAGGGTACATGGCCACACACAGCCTGAACACTGTTAGCCTTTCAGTCACCTTTCATGCCATTTACACTACTATAGGCTGTGTAAATTGGATAGCGCTAAATGTGCTGGTCACCTTGCGGAGTACCATGGCCACGCTGTAAGAGTGCAGAAAACAGGAGGAGTTCCTTTCGTCCAATCCCATCTCTGCCTTCATCGCTGCCCACGGACCTCCACTGAAATCCTCTTCCTCAGTCTGAGAGCTGGGAACCTGGACAAGTTTGGACACATCACATGTTCATAAAGCAACATGATATAATAAAGAATGGACAAAAAGGTTAACTAATATCATGACACATTCTGTAAATGTATAGGCTACACATCAGTGTGATAGTACCTGACTGGGCAGTCGAGCCACGGCCCCATGTGCAGGTGTCTGAGGAATGGCCACCACGATGTCATCCAGGCTCTGCCCATGGAGCTGCTTTAAGGAGAGAGAATGGAACCTCGCAGTAGCTTAGTATCACTACCAAGCACATTGCTGACTGCTGAGATTAGTTAGACTACAAATAAACAGATAGAGAGGCAGAAAGAGACACACCTGTTGTGGTAGGATTCCTGCAGGCCCGGGGAAGCGGCGGGTATTGGGCCGGATGTGGTCAGAACCCGGTCTCTGGGGGGTCTTGTTGGAGTTGGACACCAGCTGAATCAAGTGGTTAGTGAAGACGGGCGTGTGGAGGGAACGGGGGGTGAGACTGGGGGAAGAAATGGGTCCACCAAACCTACTAGAGGGGGCTGGGGAGATGGGGTCAAAAAGGCTGCGTCCCTGAGCCAGAGGTGTAGCCCAGGGCCTCTGTACCTGGGAAGGAAGCCCTCTGACTGGCCTGGGGGTCACAGGCCTGGGGAAGGGGCTGGAGGCCATGGTGAGGCCAGATAACACTGGGCTCTGGGGTGGAGCTAGGAGGAAGGTAGCACTAGGATCAGGGCGGGGAGAGGGGAAGGAACCAGGGAATGAGGACCTGTGGAGTATATTACTACTACTGGGAAGACCAGACATTTGGTTAGAGGTACTGAATCCTCTCAGACCCACATTGGGCCCGGTTTGAGCACCACCACAGGCTGTGGGCCGTAGTCTTTTGGCTGGGGATACAGAGTCATCGCTGGGCTTGGTTAGATCTGCAGCTGGAGCAGTTTCTCGGACCTGAGCCCAAGTGCTCATCTGTGGGTCACTTTCATCTAGGTCTGCCAGGTCAACATCCCAATCATCAAAGTCATCCTGCGGCGAGGGGGCCTCTTGTTGTCCTGTTGTGTTTGACTTCATCTGTTGAGCTGGTGAGGAGCTCTGTTGGGTAACTGTACACAGTCCCCTACTCAGTGTAGGAAGGTGGAGAGGGGGAAGAGGGAATGAGGGCAATGGTTTAGATGTAGAGAGCTGTCTTAAACCCAAAGCAGGAGACTGTCCTACACTGTTCTGTGTTGAATTATCTGACCCTGGGCCATTCGACAGGCCCCTATGGGCAAGTATGCCTTCTGTGGATGGTTGATGTGAGTTATTCTGGCCATAGGGGGCAGCAGGAGTTGATGCTGCAGTTGAACGGAGGAAACAGGACTGTGCTGCAGAGGACACTGTGCTAGCAGACACTGATGGAGCAGACCAGTCCATCTCAAGTAGATCCTAACACACACACACACACACACACACACACACACACACACACAACGTTGTATAACTCATATTCAAAGAAAGCCAGAGGTGTTCAGACTAAATAGTTTCACAACAGTACTCTACATTACTTGTGATGTCAATCTGAGAATTTATTCAGAGGGCTATAATCTGTCATAACTATCATATCAGCAGGTGGTAATCACTGACTGTGTAAATCAGTTTGCAGCACCTCATCATCGAAGTCCTCCCCAACGTTAAATAATCCATTCCACTTGCAAGTCTGTCGAAAAAGAAAGACATCTTCAAATATAGCATCAACTAAGAAAGAGCTAGATGTAAATTACATTTCGCCAACTAGATGGCTGGCTAACACTATTAGCTACGTGCCAAGCTAGCTAGAAGCTTCTCTCATTTGTAAACTTGTGGCAGCTACCGACCTGGGAACCAGAGCTAGCAAACAAACATGACTGATTCTTACCATAGCAGTCATGCGATCTCGTGTCGAATGTCTTTTCTAACTGCCTATTTATATTGGTACATAAGATCAATCGGAAGTGTAGATGTCATTTAATTCAGCCATCCAGTACTTGCTGCAGTAAAAATAGTATAACTTTTCAAGCAAAGCAAGATGTTGTAAATGCGAAATTTTGTGAGATTGGCACCGCCACGTTCAAGTAGAACGTAATTACGTAATCAATGTCTACGTTACGTGACGTTCGCGAGCTGGATCGTCACTTGACGCCACCTGCTGACTATCTCAGTTAATGCAGTTCCCCGAATATCAGATTGCGTTCCCTGTCTATTTATAACAGGCACTAAACTTGTATTGGGGCAACAATATCTTGTGAAAGGACATTTGGACGTGTCTGTAAAACACGTCATGAAGTAGGCGAAAGCAAATTACATTATCCACAACAGCAAATGTACTATATTTTGTATAGTAACTTATTTGAGTTCACATGAAAAAAATCTGATTTCACAGTGGTTACAAGTTCAAGGTGAGTAGAATTCTATATTCACACAACATTGATACTATGTAAATGCAATCTTCAAAGACCAGAGACAAAATCAATTGTTGTCTCTGTTATCTCTGTCTTGATTTTCATTTAGTATTGTCCATAACAGTAGGTTTTTAGTCGGTGTCTAAGTCAAATTTGCTGCACTGAGTCATGTTGTGTAAACTGTAAACAACTAAAATTGGAACTGTTTCAAATGTGTTGCTTAAAGACCTCAGTGGGTTGCTTGAGATTCTGCTCCAGCTTTGGGTGTCATGTCCAAGGACACATTTGCCTTCAGCTCAGCCGCCTTGCATTCTCTGAAAGTGGATCAGGAGCTCCAGGAGTGGGAGGATAAGCGGCAGGCATTGGCTCACAGGAGGGCCATGAGCCGGCCACCTGTGTCCCGGGCCTCCAGACCCCCTCCCAGACAGCAACGGGGCCTCCAGGAGATCCGGGTCTATGAGGCCCGATGCAGAGACACCACAATCCACAACACATTCATGTGTGGGGACATGAAGGGAGTGCACACTGTGTTAAAGGACCCCTGCATGGTCAACGCACTGATGGAAACAGTACATGAGGAGATGGTGTGGGCTCCAGAGCTGGGTAGGTGTCAAACGCAGAGAATATAAACTCACTTTTACTGCTTCACTGTTGTCTTTTTGTTAGACCTATCTGTGCCTTTCTTATAGATCTTCCAATCATTCCCCAATCACTGCTCATCGACTCTCTTTATTCTATCCTCTAAACATACCTAAGCCTCTCTGGCTATGAGCATCTGCTAGGTAAATAATGTACATACTCTCTGTCCCTCTGGCAGGGATGTGGACCATGAGCTCCAAGATCAAGCAGACATCTGCATTGCGTCTGGCAGCCAGCAAGGGACACTCAGGCTGTGTGGAGGAGCTGCTGTTTCGAGGGGCGGAGGTGGATGCTGACCCTGGTGGTAGCACAGCCCTGCATGATGCCTGTATAGGTGGCCATGACAGCTGTGTCCAGCTGCTGCTAGCCCACGGAGCAGACCCTGACCTGCTGGCAGAAGACGGCAGTGCACCCCTTCACCTCTGCAGCACAGCCCAGACATTTCAGTGAGTGACAGCGCTCTTAGCCATACTGACACTATGCCTGGTGATCATTTCTATTGTTTATAGATAGAGGAATGTTTCAAAAGTTATATGGCAGGTGGGTCTGTTGATGTGGGTGCCAATGAATGATAAGATCATAAGGTTGTGTCTCTACTCTCTTCAGGTGTGCTGAGCTGCTGGTGACGGGTGGGGCAGAGGTCAATGTGTTGACCAGTGAAACAAAGCTAACGCCCCTCCATGTGGTGGCTCGTCGGGGTCTGGAGGAGCATGTGAAGCTCTTTCTGTCCCATGGAGCTGACGTGTCAGCCAGGAACCGTGAGGGGGAGACCCCCCTGAATGCAGCCTGTGGTGGGGCTGAGAGGCCTGCCGAGGCTGGGCGGTACCTCCGCGTGGTCCAGATGCTGCTGGGAGCTGGGGCTGACCCCTGCACTGCAGGCAGGAAACACCACACACCTCTACACAACGCCTGTAGTAACTGCAGCCCACGCATTGCAGAAATGTTACTACAACACGGAGCCAAAGCAGACGTGCAGAACTGTGCAGGATACACACCCATGGACTGTCTGTTACAGGTGGGGTTAAGGGTGGGCCATATGGGGAGGCAGAGGGAGCTACAGAGAGTTATGTGGTCAAAGTGTAAGATCCATTTGGACATAAGGTTATTTAATTATATTCATCATTTTCATAGTCAGTGAGTGGTAGATAAGACAGACTTATTCTCCTTCTCCTGTCTGCAGGTGGTGGAGGACTATCCAGACCAGCATCCGGAGGCTGTAGCACGCTCCCTCCTAAACCACGGGGCCAAGGCCGGTAAAAGCTTGGTATGTCAGGGTGGGCAATTGGAAAAGTGTGTTGGGCCAAGCTGGGTGTAAAAATGCCAGTTGGAGGCTGCATTTGGGCCCATTTAATTATATTTTATTGGGATGAAATATGTGCACCAGCAAAAGCTTGATTTTATTTCATTTGGGGGGCACTATGAAAATGTTTTAAAGTTAATTCCCTGCAATTCTACGTAGACAATATATTTTGGAGGGCATGATAATAATAATAACCCACAGATTTCCTCCATATAGATGCTGAAGCTCTGCCTCCTCTCCCCTGCCACTCTGGAGGTAATGCTGAACTGCTATGCCGTTGTCCCTTCCTGTGAGGAATGGATGCAGTCTATCCCTCTTGAAATACATGAGGTTTGTCCTTTCCTCCGTTTTCAGCTCTCTCGTTCACTGCCTGAACCATCTAATGTCCTTCTTCCATTTCCCACACCATCTCTCTGTCCCCAGACGCACCAGGGTTTCTTTGACTCTGTGAGGCAGATGACGAGCCAGCCCCGCTCCCTGCAGCACCTGTGCCGCTGTGCTCTGCGCCGCCACTTAGGAAAAGGTATCGACGCAGCTATCAGTAGATTGGACATCCCCAGCTCTCTGATGGAGTATCTACTACTTCGGAATGACGGGGAGATCCGGTGAATAAAGTGGAACATATGGGACAATAACTAAAAGAATGGTTGCAATAAATTGTGTTTTCTGTATTAATTTATTAATAAATCAACTTTCTATTTTGCCTTTGAAAATGTGATACTGTTTTTCTGAATTAATTTATGTTATTGTATGAATTGCATTTGTATGGACGATTGGTAGGAATGAAAAGACATCTCAGAATGTATTGACAACAACTGAGACTGTATGACTCTCAACTACTTCCCAGGCTGCTTCATCTGCACCGGTGAAAGCAACCACCCACTACAGGTACACTATTGCTTTCATCTGTACTCTATTTTCAGCACATAAAGGAGAGAGAATGCGAGGAGAGTTAGTCACTTTTTAATATTTTAGATTTATACCGTTATTTGTTTCCTTGCTTGTGCCCGTTTGCGTACCAGCTACACAAGAGTTGGACGTCCCAAGGATCCCAGAAAGCACTAACCGAACGACGTGCTGGTGGCGTAACGTCATCTGTGTTTATGTGGCCCTCTACTCCAGTTTTATTATCGGGGCTGTGGCTAAATTAGCATGGTAGCATTTCGTCAAACATGATTTGACTACATATCAGGTAAGCGCACCTCTTATATTCAAATGCGCATATAACTGGTGTGTGCATTTAATAAGAACATTTATAGAAAGCATTTTGACAATGTAGTGAAAGTTAGCAAACGAAGGTTGTCCTTGTTGCTATTACTAGCTAGCTAGCTTACCTAATACCTAGCTAGTAACCTACCAATATGTCTTCTAACGTTAGCATAAACATTGAAAAATGTTTTTATTCTGTATCTAGCCAGTTCTCCAACGGATGCACAATGTAGTAGTAAACACATTAGTGACGTTTTAACTGGGTTGACATTAGTTAGATGGTTTGTTAGCTAACTTTTGTGACAATATTGCCAGGCCATCACTTAAGAAACTATAGACGGTTACTTTGAATTAGCACTTAATCTCTGTCCCTGACAGTTGTAATACAGGTCTTTGTCCCTGACAGTTGTAATACAGGTCTCTGTCCCTGACAGTTGTAATACAGGTCTCTGTCCCTGACAGTTGTAATACAGGGCTCTGTCCCTGACAGTTGTAATACAGGGCTCTGTCCCTGACAGTTGTAATACAGGTCTCTGTCCCTGACAGTTGTAATACAGGTCTCTGTCCCTGACAGTTGTAATACAGGTCTCTGTCCCTGACAGTTGTAATACAGGTCTCTGTCCCTGACAGTTGTAATACAGGTCTCTGTCCCTGACAGTTGTAATACAGGTCTCTGTCCCTGACAGTTGTAATACAGGTCTCTGTCCCTGACAGTTGTAATACAGGTCTCTGTCCCTGACAGTTGTAATACAGGTCTCTGTCCCTGGCAGTTGTAATACAGGGCTCTGTCCCTGACAGTTGTAATACAGGGCTCTGTCCCTGACAGTTGTAATACAGGGCTCTGTCCCTGACAGTTGTAATACAGGGCTCTGTCCCTGACAGTTGTAATACAGGGCTCTGTCCCTGACAGTTGTAATACAGGTCTCTGTCCCTGACAGTTGTAATACAGGTCTTTGTCCCTGACAGTTGTAATACAGGTCTCTGTCCCTGACAGTTGTAATACAGGGCTCTGTCCCTGACAGTTGTAATACAGGGCTCTGTCCCTGACAGTTGTAATACAGGTCTTTGTCCCTGACAGTTGTAATACAGGTCTCTGTCCCTGACAGTTGTAATACAGGGCTCTGTCCCTGACAGTTGTAATACAGGTCTCTGTCCCTGACAGTTGTAATACAGGTCTCTGTCCCTGACAGTTGTAATACAGGTCTCTGCTCATAGGCTTTCTACTCATATGTATCTATGCACTTCTTTCACTTCTCTTTTGCTTTTCAACAGACACAAAGGACAGAGATGGCGGTGTGTGCACTGACAATGGATGGGATGGGAGACGAGGTGGCTGCAGTAAGCGGTGTGTTACTCCTGGTCTTGGCCTTGGTCCTGGCTTGGCTCTCCACGCAAGTGGCAGATCGGGGAGACCACATCCTGAGCACCATCCTTACAGTCGGGGCCCATGCCTCTCTAATCGGGCTGGGGGGCCATGACAGTTACAGTGGAGGGCCACCCAGTGCAGACACCCCAGAGCAGCAAACACCTCCACCCTCCCAGGAGAATAAGCCAGAGGAGGGGGAGTCTGGGTCTGAGAGGGAAGATGGGGAGATAACAGGAGAGGGGACTGCAGGGGCTGGAGTTGACCTGCTGTTGAATATCCAGGGGAAGAAACCTCAGACATACCAGCCTGATGATGATGAAGATGATGAGGAAGAGGATGACTATGAGGAAGAAGACAAGGTTCAGAAGCTGAGCCCAGTGGTCTCCTGCACCAGCATCACGGTTCGTTTGAAGTTCCTGAATGACACAGAAGAGGTGGCAGTCCTGAGTCCCCAGGATACAGTGGGTCTACTGAAGAGGTTATTATGATATGGCAGCTCTCATTATGTATTTTCTGTGTTTAACCTTTTTTTGATTTATTGAACATGCATATCTCTCCCATACAGTCTTACAGAGACATTTCTTTCTCCCCTCTAGTAAGTACTTCTCAGGGCGGGAGCGTCAGATCAAGTTGATCTACCAGGGCCAGCTGCTTCAGGATCCCAAACGGACTCTGCTCTCCCTCAACATCTCTCACAACAGTGTGATCCACTGCCATGTGTCCCAGGTGCTGCGGGAGGCCAGCCCAGAGGAGGCAGCTCGCTCTGGGGCTAGTGGGGGAATCAGGGCTTCAGGCCTGGCTCTGAGCACCAGCAGCCTGGTGGTGCCTGTGTTTGTGGTGATGTTAGCCGTGGTCTGGTACTTCCGCATCAACTACCGTCAGTTCTTCACCGCCCCTGCTACCATCTCCCTGGTGGGAGTCACTGTGTTTTTCAGCTTCCTCATCTTTGGAATGCACAGCCGGTGAGCAGGAGAGGAGGCAGAATGGAAGGGCCCTCATCTGGGCAGGAGAATGAGAGGGAAAAACAACTGTGTCAGGAGGATGAATGGAGTCAGGGGGCCTCTCCGCCTTAGACACCATAGAGCTCAACTGGAATCCTAAGAGTGGGTGTGCCTCTGTTTGTGCATGCACCAGCAAATAGCATAATATGAGATTGATTGTATGTGCAGAGATTCAAGTTATCTGGAATGTGTGTTTGTCTGTATGAAGCAGAGATAATACTGAGTGGTAATTTTGTTTCTCAGAAAAACATTGAGTGGGTCCAGCTCCTGTTGGTCCTTTATAGGGCAGAACCATCAGCATCACACCCAGGACCACAGGCTGCTTGGTCCACTGTGTCAGCAACATCTTCTGGTCAGTTTGGCTTCACATAGCCTGTTCTGTGTTAGGTTGCTCTCAGAAATTAGGGTCTCTATTCAATCAGATCCGCTTAAGCCCACATCAGTATAGAAATTGTGTGGGAGGTGGAACTGTGTTAGTGCTGTCAAACTGGAGACTGCGCCCAATATGTCCGCCTTTTGTTTTCAAGGTTATCTACTCACGTTCGCATAAGCCAATTCATGTCTGTCTATAAGCCAATTCATGTCTGTCTATATCCGGGTTGAATCCAGTTTATACAGACCAACATCACATGCACACTAGCACTCAGTGCGCACAGGGAGCAGCACAGACATCATCCCAAAACATGGCAGAATGATGAATATAAAATGTTGGCATTAGCTACAAATATTTGAATAATTCAATGGATGATTTGTGCACAAAGGTGATGACCTAAGTGTCTTATTTTGAAATCTGACTTATCTATGTGGCAGTGTATGGAAATTGTCCTTCTGGGCTGAGCGTCAGTTAAACTGCAAAACTGTAGCAGTCGAAACCGTGCTTTGCTTTAAGTAAATACCACAGAGCCTTGTTTACAAGTTCGAACAATGGAATGTGAGATGTAATCTACACCTCGATGAGGCTGATTAGAAATCTTTATTTGAATTATTTTCAATTTGAGCGTAATTTCTATCTAGCCTACACGTTCTCATTCTGAACTTCTAATGCAAGTAGGACAGGTGTGGCTTCGTGATAATGATAAAGAGCAGCCACTCACCGATTTGACAGCTCCAACGCAGGTGCACCGCCAGAAATCAGCTATGCGCGTGTCGGCTATCGCCGGTTAACACTTGATCTGATTGAATCTAGACCTAGGATAATGCATCTCTTCACATCATGGCCACATACTCTTTTCATTATATACACGTTAACGTTCCAGAAATGTTTTCTTTTTGTAGTACGTGTTTGAACGAGCAATTCATTTCCTCATTTGCAACGGAAACAAAATTAAGATTATACAACTAAAGACTTGACTTTAGAGCAACTTCAAAACCACTCGCTATGTATGGAGTGGTTATATTTCTACTTTCTTTCCAGTTCTTTGGAAATGAGCTTTCACCTTAGTTATTGTGGACTGTAACGACTGCCTTATTGCAAGGCAAAACCGTTTGTAAAGATTTTTGTTGCTTGAATTTCTCTACGCTAATATCTTATTTTAAACCATATAAGTTAATGCATGAAAATAAGCAACATGTTTGGTTTAGAAAATACTGTAAATATGTATTTACTGTACATAGAATGAATGGGATGAAACCACATCGGACACATCAGGATTTCTGTTGGGGAATTTAACACAGATGAGAGGGAAAATCTCTATCCCTTAAGTTCCATTGTTTTCCTCTGGCTTCAGATTTAAAGACATTCAAACCAATCAGTCCCTGTGTAAAGAGGGAGTATTTCTGATATTGGACAAAATGACAGAACGCAAGAAATCTGAATGACACTTTATTTTACTCAGACAAAGAAACCTCTGTACACTTGGGAAACTGAGATATAAAGAAAACCTAGCTGTGCGTCACAATATACAATTGACATATTTGCACATGCACACACACACAACATGAAGAGTTGTTGTGAAGACACTTTCTATTGCGTCATTTGTCCACACTCATTGTTCAGACACACCGATACACACAAATAAACAGTTACACAGCATTAGTAATACAGGACATTCTTTACCCTGTCAGCAAAGAGGGACAAATGAAATGATCCATACCCAAAATAGGTGTTTTTTCACTTGAAGGTTGATTCTTTTAGTGCACATTAAAGTGATGTCATACTTAATCACTGGCTGAATGTTCTAAATGAAAGCTCAGGGTATATAAGATTCTCCCTAGCAAGTATAGTCTGGTGGGCCCCTCAAACAGGAATGAATAACAACATATATCGAACTCGTTAGCTAGAGTAAAACTGAAAATGGTAAGAATAACAGTCTGAAATATCCCATGCAACAGCCATGGCACTTCTGTTGCAGGTGGCGGATTTGAATTCCTACAAGCGCATAGACACTGCACATAAGCAGAGACAGACTTTGAAAGCAAGTCAAGTGATGCAGATTGACCTAGAGTATTATTGGGGAATAAAAGCAGGTTGACTCCACTATACTTTAGCATTATTCAACAGGAAGCAATGCGAGATCTACAACTTGTATAGAGTGATATTGTTATTTGCAGCAGAAGCAGGTTAGAGCAACTTCAGACTGAGTATGAAACAGTAAAGATAGACAGGGAAGAAGCACTGTTTAGCATGAAGCTGTGTATGGTAGAGAGGTTACCGTGTATGTATATAGTATCCAATTAAATCATGATTCTTTTACATAGGTCATCATACCACATGTATCGGTATATAAAAACACATCAACATCTGCATTTACAATTTACTGAGTGCAGACATTAAATACACATTCTCACTTGACACAGTCAATGTAAACCAAAAGAGTTAAATATACAAAATAACATATACTGACTCAACCACAATGGCACATTCAGAGATGCATAGTAATCTGAAAACAAATTAAATCACACACGCCCACAACATGGAAAACAGTCAACTTTACACAACAAACATTCATACACACATACACCACTGTGCAATACAATGCTAATACGGATAAAGCGACCATCAACTACCCCAATACTGGTGAAACAACAAGATGGC
This sequence comes from Oncorhynchus kisutch, assembly GCF_002021735.2. Classification (NCBI taxonomy): domain Eukaryota; kingdom Metazoa; phylum Chordata; class Actinopteri; order Salmoniformes; family Salmonidae; genus Oncorhynchus; species Oncorhynchus kisutch. The sequence goes on along the minus strand of NC_034179.2, from coordinate 82,888,676 downwards.
ACTGACATCCTCCACCACAATAACAACGCTGTAGTCGTAAGGTGATGCAATTAGTCCACAAGTCCCCTCCTAAACAGAGACGGAGTCAAAAAAGAAAGCAATGTTTTGTTTTCAGGAGAAAACAGATCAGAGTGCAAAAAAGCGGAGTGTGATTGGTCCATGTCTGAAGCCTAAATCACTGATTAACAAAAACATAATTAAAGTGAACAATCCATGTTTCTTTATAACTGGAATTGCAAAATATTGTCTTCAACAACAAACAAATAAGAATGGCGTTCAAATGAAGGGGTGCTGTGTCCAGTTATGAAAAAAGAGAAGTTACAACCCCTGGGCTAATCAGAGCTGATATTAAAGTGAGTGAGTGGATGTGAGTTAATGGGTTATCATCTTTGCCTCTGAGGGGGGGGGGGGGGGGGGCAGACTGGGACTACCCTAGTTTAGGTTGTCATAGATACTGGGGGCAGGGGGAACAGGAAGCTTGGGCTTCTTCTTTCTGTTGGATTGGCCTACTAGACTACTCTGGGAGCTACTGCCCCCTCCACTCCCACTGCCGCCCCCTCCTCCTCCTGTGCTGTTTAGGCCAAGAGACATCTTCTTCTTCTTCTTGGGCTTCTTAGAATCTGAGTTGTTGGTGCCTGGTAGAGAGATCGAGAGCAGGGGATGAGATGAGACCGACTTCCACTGTATGAACGTACAGAATGTGGACCTGAATCGGTTCTCTTACTGGCTTTGGAGGAGGCTGAATCGGAGGGGGAGATGTCTGAGGATCCATCCCACTGTAGGCGACTCATGAGAACCTGTCCGTCTGAGGCGTCGTAGCAGTCACTCTCCACCATCGTGTCTGCATCGGGCAGAGACGACCTGACAGAGACAACAGCCGCTCAGATCAGACCAGCCACAGACAGCAGCAGGACACATGGTGGAGCCATTCAATCTGCCATACAGCACACCTACTGTAGTACACATCCAGGCCATACAGTTGGCCCCATGAGTGCTCATACAGTAGCTAACTAACATAGTCCACCCTCAATGATAAGGCCTGTCCATCTAACTGGCACAAAACATCCACAATAAATACATAGTCATTCAATACAACTCCTCAAGCAAACACCTGTACATTTAGGGACACCACAGGCACCAGTCAAGATCGAATATATCAGTTCTAGGAATAAACCAGTCAGAACCAATGGAGGCCTGAGGGGCAGGGGAGGGGCACACTCACGCGGACGGCCCCAGGAGGAACACCCTGACGGCCCTCCTCTGTTCGTCCGTGTGCTGGGGGCACCGCTGGGACCTGGCAGGGACACAACGTGGCATTACAAACACCTGAGAAACACCTGCCCACAATGCACAGTGGCCCTGCCTACCCAGGGCCACGGCAGAGACAAGAGTGGGAGAGAGACAGAAACAGACACTGCCAGTGACCAATCAGATGATGGGTCAGGTGTCATGAGAGTTTGGAGGTTAGAGATTAACGTTTGCTCACTGACAGTGTCCAGTTCGTCTCTCACCACGTACGGCAGGCAGTGTCCAATCAGGGTCTTACATAGTCCAATTGGAAAATATCTGTCCAATCAAATATGAATTGTTTCACTAATTTTACACGATTTGGTATTATACTGAACAAAAATATAAATGCAACATGCAACAACTTCAACGGTTTTACCAAGTTACAGTTCATAGAAGGAAATCAGGCCCTAATCTATGGATTTCACATGACTGGGCAGGGGCGCAGCCATGGGTGGCATACTGTAGGTCCACCCACTGGGGAGCCAGAATGAGTTTTATCCCCACAAAAGGGCTTTATTACAGACAGAAATACTTTTCACTACCCCCCCTCCCACTCCTCAAATTACCCCGCAGGTGAAGAAGCCGGATGTGGAGGTCCTGGGCTGACGTGGTTACACGTGGTCTGCGGTTGTGAAGCCGGTTGGATGTACTGCCAAATTCTCTCAAATTACGTTGGGAGGTAGCTTATTGTAGAGAAATAAACATTAAATTCTCTGGCAATTGCACGCTCCCTCAAAACTAGAGACATCTGTGGAATTGTGTTGTGTGACTAATATTTGATTGTCCACAGCACAAGGTGCACCTGTGTAATGATCATTATGTTTAATCAGCTTCTTGATATGCCGCACCTGTCAGGTGGATGGATTATCTTGGCCAAGGAGAAATGCCCACTAACGGATGTAAACACATTAATACACACAATAAGCTTTTTGTGCGTATGGAACATTTCTAGGATCTTTTATTTCAGCTCATGAAAAATGGGGCCAACACTTTAGATGTTTAGTTTATATTTTTGTTCAGTATACATTTAAAAATTTAAAAAAATGTGTCAATAACTGACCCCAATCATCTAATAAATACTATATGTTATAAAGGAAATGGAAAATAATTGAGAATCATATAGAGTTGCCACTTGTGTACCCCAAAAATCAGTCCCAACTACACATGATCACAACACACCAATGAAACTGATCATGTTAAAGGTCTCACAGAAACAACATGCAGAACAGTAACCATGAGTGTCTGTTGGCAGCCTCCATAATGGAGTTGGGCCACAGGTTTACCACTTGTCCGGAACACACGTCATTCAAGTCATGGAAGACCTTCCTGACTAGCTAGTTTAACAAACACCTCTGAGAACCTGGTAAGGTCCATACTAAGGGGCAGGCTGAGGGATGGACACAGGACGTACTGACATTGACATCAAACTTCCAGGAAGATGTCTGTCTGAACCAGTACAACCCTGAATGGCTCATCATGATCATAATCAGCAACTTTGAATCAAGCTAACATCTAGTGCCAGCACTTGAGAAACAAAAAGTATTAATGAGTTTGTGTGATAAAGGTGTGTGTGTGCACTCCGTGTAGCTGATAGGACATTAGGTGGAAATGACAAGACTATTAGAGGTGCATGTGCTGTGTTTGCATGCAGAGTAATCCCTACCTGGTGCACATCTTCTTGGTGTGCTCTGAGATCACTCCACATTGCTGCAGACAGGGGGCAGTGTAGTTAGAGACAAGCCAGTCATACACACTGCTGATAAATGTCTTGAGATTTTAGATATGATCCAATACAGTTAGACTTGTGGATGGATGGTAGAATGGATAAATTAAAATGACTCACTGTTGTCAACAGAGACCTCAGTTCGTCAGGGCCTAAAGTTTCGTAATTGATGCCAGTGTTATAGTTGTACTGCAGTGAGGGAGAGAGCACGATAACAGACATCAACACACTAATAGATATGTAGGTGTGAACCATCAGAAAAATGGATTCTGGTTACCTTGTATGGATCTGCATTGACACTATTACTAAGCTCCCCTGAAAAAGAGAACAGCATATGATCTATCAGTCTACTTGCCAGACTCCCAAGGACACAGATGATGCACACAACCACCACCAACTATGAAATAAAGCAGTGATTACATTTAGTGCGATATCCACAATATTACATGTCACATTGATTCCTATTTCTGAGAAAACATACATAAAATGTACAGTGTATGATGGGATGAAGCAACGGTCTCTCTAGCTATTGACCAGTGAGGTAAGAGAACATAATTGATTATTATGTACGTGCTGCAGTAGCAAGCAAATTTATGCATAAGCATAAGGCAAAATATATTTTAATGGTTTAATCAATTGAGCAGCACTTTAAGGGCCAAAACCACAAATGACAGGTCGATCAAACTGGTGTGGATTGAGTTCAGGTCATTTATTACATAGGAACATCCTTGACGCTCCATAGAAGATAGCAGCACCGTTTCATTTCAGCTCCATTTAAAGAAACAGGGACAAATCAGGAAATCAAGAATAAATGAAGACATGATACAAAACGACAAAAACAAATGCAAACAAAAGCATGAATATGTCAAGTAGATAATGGATAGGATAATGCACAAAGAGGACATGTTGAGTCACCTGAGAAACTAAGAGATAAACAGCTGGTCTGCTTTAGAGACATGACTGTAGTCTATCATTACTGGGACCAGACTCTGACATGATTTTTTTCACTCAAGTGTTGAACTAGTTAAACAATATATAACACAATACAGAAAATAAATTGATATATTACATACAAAGGACTGAAAACTGGAGGCTGAACTGTGATTTATTGCACACAATTGTCAGCTTCCTGTAAGTCATTCTCAGCTCATTAACTTTGCACCATGATCCATGTCAAATTAAAATCATCAAGCAAACAGGAGACTGTGGAGCATGAAGAGTCGACCTTTGCCTTATATCTTAATTGCTTATCATCATCTTCAATGCTGCTTCTGATCCTTTTCATACTGTACTACGTCTGCATTCTGCCAACATTGTGATCCTTTTCATACTGCACTACGTCTGCATTCTGCCAACATTGTGATCCTTTTCATACTGCACTACGTCTGTATTCTGCCAACATTGTGATCCTTTTCATACTGTACTACGTCTGTATTCTGCTAACATTGTGATCCTTTTCATACTGTACTACGTCTGTATTCTGCCAACATTGTGATCCTTTTCATACTGTACTACGTCTGTATTCTGCCAACATTGTGCATTTGACCTGGATTTAAGCAGCAGACTCCTTCAATGGCCATCTATGGTGAAGAATCCAGAAGGCCACATTAACATTCTCCATAGAGGATTGGAGACACCCTGGGTCTCTGCTAAGGTTCATTTCCTTAGGAATGAAAGTTCAAACTCCAGGCACTCTTTTCCCTGATATACTATCCCTAAAACGGCAGGGTTCTTTCCCAGATTCTTTTCGGGTTGACCTTTGACCCTACATTGAAGCGGGGGAGGGCATTATAGAGCTGGCCTGGCAGTAACCAGCCCCTTCTGATCACCGAGGAAATGCATCATCTCTCAACAGCACGCATGGAGCTTCCTGATCTGCAACAAAGCTTTGGCCCCAGCAATGCTGAAACGAGCAGAGTGTAAAACATCCCCAACCATTCAACCAACTACTCTAAAACTTTCACACACACAAACGCACACAAACACACACAAAGTAGGGCCATAAATTGGGTGTATTCAGGAGTGGGCTCTATGTTCGACTACACACTTCCATTTCAAGGCTACAGAGAGTCTGGACTCTAGAACATTCCCACAACACACAACAAACAAAATATCATGAGACCACATATAATATTCTGTATATCAGAATGCATTATATAAACAATAATGTATGCAATTAAGTATGAATATCAGTGTGAATTTCAGTAAAATGCTGATTGAGAAATGATTGACAAATGACATTTAAAGGGGCAATCTGCAGTTGCTACATCCATTTTAGGATTTATAAAGTAATGATATGTACCCATTGATTCTTGAAGAATATAACTTGAACTGTTATACCCAATCAGAACTTGTTGTTGTACTCCAATGTTTGTTAACAAAACACTATACAGCCTCAAAACTATAACTTTGATATCACGATGGTCAGTCTTTGCATCCATAGCTCTTTCTATTAATTTGAGTGGTAAAACATTTCTAGCACAATCTCTCAGCTTTTTACAGAATAAGGGGCGGGGACGATGCCTTATTGTTTTAACTGCTGATTGCCACTAAGATTAAAAAAGAAAAATGCCATTCTAATCATGTGTTTCAATTGAAAAATATTTACATTCCAGATGGGAAATGTAAATGACACACAGCTTATAGTTTGTCACTTAACCTGCATCTTACATGAGTTCTAAGAGGTAATGTTATACTCACCATTTTTATGCTTTACAGATTTTGATCTTCTGGGTGAATTTGGATTCTAAGGAAATAATACACAAAAAGAGAATAACTGTCAATTTAGATTCACACTGATCTAGATGAACATATCACAAACAACTAGTGAAGCATGCAACAGGAAAAGTGAAGCACACACCCCTTGATCCAATTGAATTTGTAAAAAAAAATCTAAAATGTTCATCCTTGCCATGCTTGTAAGCAGAAAGTAGGGCTGTGACAATACCAGTATGGCAAAAGAAAATCCATGGGAAAAATTCAAACACAAAGCAGAGCAAACTATTTGGTCCTTTAAAAAGTTGCTTTTTGTCAAATGTGCACTATAGCTTGTAAAATAAATAAATGTGACTGGATAACAACTTAATGATGTTATCCAACATTAGAGCTGTTTTCCTAAAGAAGTCTCCTTGCCACGACACTAACGATGCGATACTGGTATCATCCCGGCCCTAGCAGAAAGGACAGAGGGATACCAGAAATCCTAAAGGTTATTTTTTTTATCTATTGGCCCCCTTGCAATTACATGTGGACAAAAACACAATACAGAATATGAATCTCCACAGCAATGAAACTTACCAAAGGTATATGTTGTTTCAAAGAATGTAAAAATACCTTATCTGACTTTCTCTTCTTAGCTGTAGAGGGAAAATAGAGGGGTGTAAGACAAGCATAGATGTGCTTGTTCAGCTAAAGTCACAAAAAAACATTCAGACAGCGATTTACACTTGTTTTATCCTCACCTTTTTTTTCAGAGCCATACGACCAGTCATTGTCATTGACGTCATCATTGTCTTCCTGATCACTCTCTGATTTGTTGTTCATGTTGTTACTGCTTGCTATTCTGTAGACCAATATCAAGAAAATGATCAGAATTGCACAATCACTTGAGGAATGTATTGGTTTGTTTTGTCACATTGTAGTGTAGTGTCCACTGTCCAGTGCCCCTTGCTGACCTGCGGTTGGCGATGCGGCTGCTGTTGCGCCCCATGCCCAAGCATTTCTCCAGATGAGGGGCAAAGCGGGACGCAGCAATGCTCCGGTTGCAGTTGGGACACACACACTCCTTGTTTTTCCACTGATTGTACACTTGCCCGAAAATGTCCACTCCTGGTTGGTCAACGATTTCTACGGAGGAAGGCGAGAACATACATGAAAGATACACTAACAAATTAAAGGCAGAGAGATGAACCAGATAACCAGACCCAGGAGAAAGCACTCTGGTCCTAACCGAAGTCCTTCATGCTTTCTTGGTCCGTGTCATCCAGGAAGAAGTAGCCCTGTTTGACAGCACGATGCACCTCGAAACACAGGCCCAAACAGGCGTCCTCCACCAGGTCCGAGTAGATGTCCTGAGCCAAGGCCTGTGGAGGGCAGCAAAAAATAAAGCAGAGTGACAAAGGAAAGGAAACTACATGAGCAACTTCCTGTTTTAAAGCAGGACAACTACCACCAAACATGATAGGATGGTGAAGTGTAGTCCACTACTCACCTCTAGCTTGGTGTTGTCCAGGCCCGACAGAGACATATCCTCCATTTTCATTTGCAAAAGTTGAAGGGCGAATCACTGCCTTCTACATGGCACAGCTATGGGGGACAACAGAGCTGAAAACAGGAAACACGCACATTTAGTGATTTAAAATACCTCAGTCATTCAAACAATAAAAAATAAGAGATTATTAATTTGTTGGACAAAACCCAACAAAAGTCCCAGAGTGAGACTGAATCAACACTTACAAAGGAGCACCGACACTCAGTTGAGACCGCTTCTTCGCTAATAGTTGGCAGAGGTGACTGCCTGATATTGTTTTGGTTAGCTGTTGAAACAAATAAACAAATACATTTCACTGAATTAGTAAATTTGGTGTTGCGGCTACACAATACAAGACAGAACCAGAACAAAAACTTAAGTAGAGCCAGAACAGTTGTAATTGTCTAGAGACTAGAGTGAGCATTAAGACACGGCTACTACGTGTTAGCTTGCGCTAACGTTCGATATTAGCTAGGATAGAACGCAGTTACAACTGATAGACAGCAAATTAGCTATCTAGTTAGCAAAACAAATATGTTCCTAATATCTGCTACCGATAGCAAAAACATAGCTAGCTAACAAATCAGCTCATTGCACATAATCTTACTAATACGTGTACGTACAATTATTTCAATGATTTCTTTACAGAGAATATCATACTGGTCAGCTCGCACTCACCATCAACGACCAATCTATGATTGAGCCGTTACAGTTTAGCTGGACATTGACAATATATTATTTTGCTACATTGTATCTAGCTAGGATGATACATGTTGTTGTCGCTATTAGCTAGTAATTTAAATGTGATCCAGCAGAGCAGTCAAAGGGAAATAAGAAAACGTAAAATGAGGCTGCCATTTTCCTTCCTAACAGACCTCACTAAACAATCACCGAGGTTCTCCGTGCCGTTTTACTTGACCTAACGTCGGGGGAAAAATGGCAGAGAAAGGAAATGAACTTCTAATCAAATCAAGTGACTGTACTTAAGTGCATACATTTAATGTCTAATTGGATATGCAATAATTAAATAGAAAAAACCTCGGCTGTCTGGATCCTCCCCCTCTCGCGAGTGGCCATTTATGTTATTGACGGAAAGGGAAGAGGTGAAATAATCACGGTTATCGTTTATCGATTAGTTCTCATGAAACAACCAAATCACAGATTAGGGTATATTTATATATCTAGTTGTAAGTATCTGGCAATTCTAATTGATCCATTTATTTAGGACACTATTGTTTGGTCGGCATTTCGAACATATTATTTGAGTTGGTCCATTATCCATTTTCAGTAGGCAATTGTCTTCAACATCCATCATATAACACCTACAATCATTTGTAAAAAATAATGAATGCAATATGTATACTTTATTAAAGACCAAGTTTATTTGCCAAATGCTTAAATAGCAGGGACATAACACCCTCCGCTATAGAAAACATCAAAAATGTGTCAAATGATCAGCAGTACAAATCTGTAAAGCCGTTCTCATTTAGTCATTTATACAAAGAAATCAACATGGGGAGAGATAATAACTAAAACGGACAAACACAATCAAAAACGTTTCCCCTGCAAGCAATGGACTCACACCTCCGACGGAGCCACTGACAAGACTTGGCCAAATAAATCAAACTACAAATCAAAGTAATTCCACACAATACAAAAAAAGCAATATTTACAAATACCATACAAACAGTATGTTGTATCCCCATTGGCAACACCTTTCCCCAAATCCATTTCCCGAATCCAGTATCCCACCCTCCATAACATTTCCCACATTCCCTTCACCAAATCATATATAGCCCACCATGCTGGTGTTAATCAACAATTATGAGATTTAGAAATGGACTAACTCAGTCCCATTTAAAACTGGGGCCATTGTTAACCCATTGTACTGCCCTGGAAACAAGTTAAACTTATGACATAACCAGTCCAGTGGGTCATCTAACACATCTGTCCTTGTGCTGGTAACCAACAGGACCACACATAACTCAGCTTTAATCATTTTGAGAAAAGGGCATTAACAAAAATCTTCATCAAGGTGTTTGTGTTGTAATGGGATGAGAAGTGCCTCCTACACCACAGGCACATACATCCTTCACAGATTGCAGTCGGGTTCTGTACCCTTCTCCCCTAAGTGCAAACTCATTCACTGCCCCTCAAGGATTTAAAAGCATGCGACTGGTGTAAGAAACATCTTTAGGAACACAGTCTAGCCCATTCTCTCACCAAGCAAATGTTTTTTAATCCTTGGGCAGTGGAGAAGTACACACACGGAGAAGAGTTGATAATCGAAGCCACAGTCAAACACAGGATGCAGACAGCACACACCAATGCAGTCGCTCTCACACAAACACATGAAGGGGCTGAAAAGTTGACCACAGGAAGTATGGGACAGGCTTACATGAAGTGCAAAGATTTTTTGGGATACTTCGACTAAAAGAATCAGGGTTGAGGTCAATTTTATTTTATTTAAAAGAACTAAATGGATCCATTTCAATCTATCCCTGATTTCAAATGGAACTGACCACAGCCCTCGCCATTTTTAAAACAAATTCATTAAATCAGCTTCAGATCAAATAGAAGTGTAAAACAGTGGTTCAAGGAAGAAATCAAAACCAATATTAAATTGTACAACATAGTCTGTTTGTTATCTGCAGTCCGGGCAAAAATAACTACTCTGTAAGAGTGGCAAGCAAAAACTCTTAATCGATAAACGATATATTCCTTTGATACCACTAAGAAACATTCATTATTTATTCTGTTCAACCGGCCAGTGGATGAACAAATCTAAACTGAAAAATCAACATGACAACCAACATGAGTCAAACAGAATTGTCTTGGACTTGCTCCACAAAGACCCTTGAAATTGTCCCCCAAAAAAGCTTGGACGCATTTCTATGTAGCATAAATAAATAGACCGTCAGTCACCTTTGAACTTGAACACCTGTCAAAGACAGGCAAAAGCCATTTTTCTAAATGCATCCAAATCTAACTAAAACTGTGGATGAATACATCTCCTCTAAATTTCCAGCAACAACAAGAGACATTCATAATGGCTTAATTTTTCCTGAAGATACCACCTCGTTAAGAACCTAATAATTAAAACATACACATTGAGAGCAGGACGAAAGTTGAGAGGCGCTGAAGAACAAAAGACTAAAGGAAACATTCTCAAGAGTGCAATTATTTGGTCCCCTGCACCCCCCACCCCAAAATAATCCCACAGTCAAATAGGTTCTTTGGCTCTCGGAGGCCTGTTCACAACTCCCCGCTCCCCCCTTCACAACCGTGGCCTCTAGCATCTGACAGACACTGACAAAACAGGATGGGGCCAAAATCAACAGTCACCCCCCAAAAAGCTAATAGAAAGAAACCTATTAGCCACAGAATATAGAAAGGAAGCCAAATGTCTCCACCTGAACCCAGCATTGTGTGGGCTGGGCAGGGGAGCAGGTCAAGGCAGGGTTGGAGGAATAACAGATGAAGGGCATGATGTGGTGGTGTTAGGGTCTTCACCCTCCTTGTACAGAACACCAATGAAGAAACACAGAAGAGAGAAAGCGAGTGAGAAATGGACATGGTGGGGCAGGGGCTCCCTCTGGTGGTGGGTTGTGAGGAGAGCAGGGCCGGCACAGTGGCAGCGCTCCCCGAACTCTTGGCTCAGCGCTGCTCAGTCTCTCTTGGGTCACCATGGACCAGTTTCAGTCTGAATCAGAGTCCGATGTCGCCACTGAGCTCGAGTCACTGCTGCTACTCCCCTCCGACTTGTTCTCTTTATCCTCCGCCTCATCATCATCGTCATCATCTTCCTCATTCTGCAAGAGTAGGTGTCGCACAACAAGAACATTAGCCTCAAGTCATGTCAGTCAAGGGCACCATTATAATTTCCAACAGCAATGATGAATTTCACACAAGTCTGAAAACTAACATCATCGTCATCATCATCATCTTCCTCCTCACTGTCCTCTGCACTGGAAGAATCGTTATCTGATGAGGCAGCCTCCTTCTCTTCCTCCTCGTCATCATCATCCTCTGTGTCCTGGGGGAAGATTGATTGTCAGAGATGAATGATGTTTGACTTAGAGCAGAGTAGTAAAAGTAGAGTGGTAATGATAAACTGAACAGAGCTGGGACTTACCGACTTCTTGATTACCTTGGCCTTAACTTTGGCTGCAGTGCCTCCTGGTTTCACTGGGGTTTTTCTTTTCTGAGGAAGACAATAGGAGATTAAGATTAACACACAGTTTGTTTACATGTTAATTTGCCAGCAACTACAGGGAGAGTTTGTGGTAACACTCACTCTAAGGCATAATAGAATAGCACGGATGACTTACTTGTGAGTTGTACTCCTTGTACACATTTCTTTCTTGTGAGGACAAACTCTGTGAAAGCAGGGACATTTTAATTCGTCAGGTCATTACAGGCACACAATTGCTAGGATGTTCAATGCACTTAGTGTCTGCAACAAATCAAAGATGGCGTACCGCCAGCCACCGCTCCAGCTCTACTTTGTACAGCTTCTGTTTCTCCTCAGCGATCTTTTTGTAGCGGTCCTTCTCCTTCTGGGGCTGCCTCTGCCAGCGGCCCCCGATCTCCCCCATGCGCTCCTTCATAGGGAGGTGGTTCAGCTCTCCGTTGGACAGCATCTCCTGAGAGAACTTCTGGTAGCCATTCCTGAAAGGTACGTTTACAAATCCTAGATCAATATAGTTATCAAAAACAGACAGAAGCACTCCATCAGAAATACACTCACGAAGGGGGTTTCTTGGGTTCACCGTCAAATTTCATCTTCTTCCCTGAGGCAATGATGGTTGCAGGAGAGCGCATCTCACTCAGCTCCCTCTGTCAGCAAAAAGAGTGCCAGTAAGTCTCAATGGACACTTAAATGTCTGGGGCCTCTGCCTTTCAGACACATTGGATTCCACTTACCTCGTATCGTTTCTGGTCCTCAGCTGCCTTCTTGATCCACATGATCTTCTCCTTCTTCTCCATGGTGTTCCAAGTGGCTTCCATGGCTTTCTGGGCTTTTGGCCGGTCGTTCTGTAAAGCACAGGAGGAATGAGGTAGATAGTCAGGACAAGGGGAGAAGCAGTTGACATGCTTTAAAAGGCAGTCCTGATCCAAGGCCATAGTTGTGTCACCCACCTTGAACCTGGCCAGGTAGTCTCCTATGACGCTCTGCTGCCAGATGTCCTGTGCAGTCTTGGGGGTGTCTGGCAGCCGGCTGCGCTCCTCTTGTCCCTTCTTCACAGACTCTGCCTTCAGGACCGTCTCAAGGCGCTTGTACTTCTCCTACAGGGGGAAGACAACGTCAGTTATTTAGTTAACAATCACAGGTAGAGGCTGAAACCAGAAATCCCCTTTCATCGACACAAGCCAATGCCATATAATTGATGCGGTCATGCATCGTACTGCATTTTATTCTATACCATAGATATTTATATACTGCATCTTACTGCTCAGAACCCTCCCTCAGCTGCACTATGGTAGTGTGTATTAAACTGGGGTGTGTACCTTCTTCTTATCTGAGAGCTCGTTCCACATGCGTGCCAGCAGCCTGGTGAGCTCACTGTCAGACAGGTCTGGTCGCTCTTGCTGCAGCTTGGGACGTTTCTCTTCAGAGAAGATGAACATGGCCGAGATGGGCCTTTTGGGCTTCTCTGGGCCAGGCTGCAATTTAAGCGATGGGAGCTTTTTTCAATTCAATACAACTTTATTGCAACAGGAAAAGTGAAGCACACACCCCTTGATCCAATTGAATGTTCATCCTTGCCATGCTTGTAAGCAGAAAGTAGGGCTGTGACAATACCAGTGAAATCATGCATACTACAGTCAATATCTATTTTGTCTGAGATTGATAAAATTACAGTCATCTCCATTTCATACTTCCTTATGATTGTTATTGTGAAATATGTGGAGCTGATGAGGTGAGTGATACTGACGCATTGTGGGACTTACCTTTGCTCTGCTCTTCTTTTTGCTGCCCCCGCTGCCCTTCTTAAAGCCAATCATCTTCTGCTCTCCCAGCACACGCTGCTGCTCCTCCTCTGATATACTCTGCAGACAGACACTGAGTAAATAACATACATCCTGCCTCTGCTCTCATTCACTAGATACAGTTGAAGTTGGATGTTTACATACACCTTAGCCAAATACATTTAAACTCAGTTTTTCACAATTCCTGACATTTAATCCCAGTAAAAATTCCCTGTTTTAGGTCAGTTAGGATCAACACTTTATTTTCAAATGTCAGAATAATAGTAGAGAGAATGATTTATTTCAGCTTTAATTTCTTTCATCACATTCCCAGTGGGTCAGAAGTTTACATACACTCAATTAGCATTTGGTAGCATTGCCTTTAAATGATTTAACTTGGGTCAAACGTTTTGGGCAGTCTTCCATAAGCTTCCCACAATAAATTGGGCGAATTTTGGCCCATTCCTCCTGACAGAGCTGGTGTAACTGAGTCAGGTTTGTAGGCCTCCTTGCTCGCACACGACATTTCAGTTCTAAACACAAACTGTCTATAGGATTGAGGTCAGGGCTTTATGATGGCCACTCCAATACCTTGACTTTGTTGTCCTTAAGCCATTTTGCCACAACTTTGGAAGTATGCTTGGTATCGTTGTTGATTTGGAAGACCCATTTGCGACCAAGCTTTTACTTCCTGACTGATGTCTTCGAGATGTTGCTTCAATATATCCACATAATTTTCCATCCTCATGATTCCATCTATTTTGTGAAGTGCACCAGTCCCTCCTGCAGCAAAGCACCCCCACAACATCATGCTGCCACCCCCGTGCTTCACGGTTGGGATGGTGTTCTTTGGCTTGCAAGCCTCCCCCTGTTTCTTCCAAACATAACGATGGTCATTATGGCCAAACAGTTATATTTTTGTTTCATCAGACCAGAGGACATTTCTCCAAAAAGTACGATCGTTGTCCCCATGTGCAGTTGCAAGCCGTAGTCTGGCTTTGTTATGGCAGACTTGGAGCAGTGGCTTCTTCCTTGCTGTGCGGCCTTTCAGGTTATGTCGATATAGGACTCGTTTTACTGTGGATATAGATACATGTGTACCCGTTTCCTCCAGCATCTTCACAAGAATTGGAATCTGGAATTGATTAGCACTTTCGCACCAAAGTACATTCATCTCTAGGAGACAGAATGCATCTCCTTCCTGAGCGGTTTGATGCGTGGTCCCATGGTGTTTATACTTGCATACTATTGTTTGTACAGATGAATATGGTACCTTCAGGTATTTGGAAATTGCTCCCAAGGATGAACCAGACTTGTGGTGGTCTACACATTTTTTCTGAGATCTTGGCTGATTTATTTTGATATTCCCATGGTGTCAAGCAAAGAGGCACTGAGTTTGAAGGTAGGCCTTGACATACAGCCACACCTCCAATTGCCTCAAATTATGTCAATAAGCCTATCAGAAGCTTCTAAAGCCATGACAACATTTTCTGGAATTTTCCATGCTGTTTAAAAGGCACAGTCAACTTAGTATATGAACATATCTGAACCACTGGAATTGTGATAGTGAATTTATAAGTGAAATACTTTGTCTGTAAACAATTGTTGGAAAAAATGACTTGTGTCATGCACAAAGTAGATCTCCTAACCGACTTGCCAAAACTATAGTTTGGTAAAAAGACATTTGTGGAGTGGTTGAAAAACAAGTTTTAATGACTCCTAAAACCCTGACTACACCGCAAGCGTCGTGTGCGTGAGCGTTGCAAAATAAATGTAGAAATCTATGTTATTCAATTTTTGCACCCACACTGCTCACGAGCGTCTGCGTTGCCAAGGGCTAAAATAGAAGTCCTTTCTATTTCTGACGCAGATCGCACTGCAAGGTCTCCCATCTCCTCGTTTAATTTTGTATTATTATTTGAACAGGTAAGTTGACTGAGAACACATTCTCATTTACAGCAATGACCTGGGGAATAGTTACAGGGAGAGGAGAGGGATAAATGAGCCAATTGTAAGCTGGGGATGATTAGGTGACCATGATGGTATGAGGGAGAGCTTGGGAATTAGCCAGGACACCAGGGTTAATGTTTAATGACCTCAGAGTCAGGACACCCGTTTAACATCCCATCCAAAAGATGGCACCCTACACAGAGCAGTGTCCCCAATCACTGCCCAGGGGCATTGGAATATTTTTTAGACCAGAGGAAAGAGTGCCTCCTACTGGCCCTCCAACACCACTTCCAGCAGCATCTGGTCTCCCATCCAGGGACCAACCAGGAACAAACCTGCTTAGCTTCAGAAGCAAGCCAACAGTGGGATGCAGGGTGGTATGCTGCTGGCTTATAGAAGCAGGTACCCACGTGCCTTCCCCTCATTGGTTATACCCACGTGGGTGATTGAAAGACGAACTGTGTTGCCGGTCGTGGTGGTAATACTACGAAAGTTTAGATACCAATCACCATATAAGTTCAAAGATGAAAAAGCCTGGAAGGAGGAGAGATGACTAGAAACGATTCAGTTGACCGTTTTATGTGTGGATTAATTGTCAGAGTAGAGGACCTTGTGCATTTCTGGTAAAATAACAACTCAATGTTTATATCCCAGGACAAATTAGCTAGCAACAGCAAGCTAGCTAAATGGGACAAATTAGATAGCAAGTGCAAGCTGGCTAAATTGCCATACATGTTTAATGCTTTTCGACTTGTCCCCAAATTAATGTAATTGGTTCAGAGTTTGTTTTGATATTTTAACCTGCGTTTCGTGATCACGTTTGGTGTGGGAGGACAAAATAAATGTATGCACGATGGCACACACGCACAGCCGGTTTGGGTTCTGTGTCAGTGTACTTCCAACTTCAACTGTATACAGACACACATATACATGTAGAAAAACAAACTTACACAAAGAAACCGGTTCATCTCGACTTCGTATTCTTTCTTTCTCTGAAAAAGAGAATTGTGAAAAGTTGAGCACTTAGGACTTTGACAGTATGTCCAAAAAGTCAACATTGGAGTGAACAGTCCACCTGCAAGTGAAGTACAGACCTGCTCGCAGCGTTTCTGGTAGCCGTCCTTCTCGTTCTGTTTCAGCAGCTTCCACTGCTGGCTGCACATGACCATCCGCTCTGTACTGGGCACGTCCTTCATACTGGACATCAACTCAGCACAGAACATGGAGTAACCATTCCTATAAAAACACACAGAATACACAACACGGTCACAAACCTCGTCACCATGTCCAGTTAACAATGTGATCACCCAGTGGTAAGATTAAAAGTGTGCTGGTGTGGATTAGTACTCACGGGGGTGGTTTGTCTGGCCTACCATCAGATTTGTCCTTCAGATGTCTCTCAGCCTTGGTGAGGGTGGACTTGACGATGTCCTCGTTGCTCATGTTGAGCTCTGGGTGAGTCTCAATGAAGCCCTTCATCACCTCCTGTGGAAAACAAACAGGGTAAAAATCAATTAACCCTCTTGGAAATAGCCAAGTCAGGCAGTAATTTGGCCATCTTCAGAGTCTTGTGCCTCATATTTGACGATGCTCTCACCTCATATGCTTTGTGCATCTCCAGGGACTTGGCAATCCACTTGAGTCTCTTTTTGTCTGACAGCTGTGTCCACTGCTTCCCAAGACTGTCTTTAATGTCTTTGGTGGTCGCCTAGTAACAGATATTATAGATTCTAGAACATATAGGTTGCTTCAGATGGACAGTTCAACTTTAGCACGGTAGCATTGAGTGTGAACATTGCGTTTTTGTAGGTGCTAACAAACGGTCCTGAAAAGCGTAACTCACGTCTGCGTGTGTTTTGAGGAAGGCCTTCTTCTCGTGACTGTACCATAGCTGCTGAGGCGTCCTGGGTTTCTCTGGCACATTAGAACCTTTCTTTGCCATGCTCTCCACCAGGTCGGGATGGTCCTCCCTATAGTCACACAGAAACCCAATGACTACTGTGAGAGAGAGACAGCTGCATGTGAGCTCTCACATGTTCCAACATGTTTTTTACAAAAGAATAGACTTGGAGTTAGATAAACTTAGATTTTTCGGCAGGGACATATTCAGGATGCTACCCTCCACAGCATGGTCTTCGAACCTAAACCCTAATTTTGACCAAAATTAACCGGAGAGATGAATGCTACCAAGGTTTCCTTTTTCCAAGCTATACGGAGGGTGCTCTAGCAAACTAACAGTAGAGACCTGAGGATACTGTCCAACCTGGAACTGAGTATTGTTTGGTCTGATGCTATTATGAAAGCCAAGAAGGAAAAAAAAGAAAACAATGATATTTTACTTTATGGGGACTGAATGCTGAGTTAAGGCTGCCAGGCTTGCAAGGACAGACCAAATACAACTTTAATTAGCACTGAGGTGTAAAGTAAAGGGTGTCGAGGCCTTTGGGCCCAACAAGTGGCAGGAATCTTTGAAGCGCACTTTGAAGCCCCCTCCTGCTGTTCAAAGACCATTCACTGGCATTTTCTACAAGAAATCTGCCTCCAGAAATAGAAGCTTCTCCCAAATGAGTGTGACACCTACCCCCGTTGCCTGCTGCAATGCGGGTTAAATTCCACCTGGCGATCTGTTCACCGTCTGCCCTGGCCTGTCTCCCCCTGTCTGGTACAGGTATCCCCACCACACTCCCCTCTCTCCTGAGATTTCGCTCGCCTCCAGCACACACGCACTGTTGGGGCGAGTGACTCTGAACTTAAAATTGCTTTTTTTTTTTCTTGTGCATTTTTCTATTCGCCTCATGACTCCTGCATGCTTTGTTGACTACAAACTTTCTTTACCAAACCGTGGGACAGACTGTTTGTTCTCGGGACTCTGACTATTGGTTACACTGACTTTTGACCTTCCATCCTATTCTAACCACCTCTCGCCGGCTTTGCATTCATGTTACCTGATGAAATTGCTGTACAATAGGATCTTGTTGCCATCTGATGCACATTCAGATGTCATAAATCAGCACTGCAGAGATCTCCCTGCCCTGTGCCGTGCCTTGATTGTATTACTGTTGATGACATCTGGAAATGTGCATGTACACACTGGCCCATCTACTGTTGCTAGCCCCAATTCTGACTTGTGCCCTGCTTCACTGATTCTGCTCTCGTAAAAGCCTGGGTTTTCAGCACATTAACACTAGAAGCTTATTACCTAAAATGTATCAATTGAAAGTGTGGGTTCACAGCTCCAGATGTGTTGGTCATTACTGAGACGTGGTTAAGGAAGAGCGTTTTGAATACTGGTGTTAACCTTTCTGCTTATAACCTTTTTTGGCAATACAGATCTTCCAAAGGTGGGGGAGTGGCAATCTTTACCAAGGATCACCTTCAGTGCTTGGTTGTCTCCACCAAGTCTGTCTCCGAACAATTTGATTTGCTGGTTTTAAGCATTACAACTTTCAAATGGCTTTTTGTTGACTGTTGCTGGGTGCTATCGTCCTCCCATCAGCACCGGCCTGTACCCTAACTGCCCTAAGACATGCTTAAACCACCTGACCATGTCCTAAAGCAATGGGACTCCCTATATCTTTCTCAGATTATTACCAATCCCACAAGGTATGACTCCAAACACCCAGAAAAGGCTACTCTCCTCAATGTTATCCTCACAAATAATCCTGATAGGTATAAGGCTGGTGTTTTCTGTAATGACCTTAATGAACAATGTTTTACAGCCTGTGTTCGTAATGGCTGGTCAGTGAAACGACCTGTCCTGATGTGTCATAGACGCTTGCTAAAAAACTTTAAATGAGCAAGTCTTCCTTCATGAACTGGCCTCTAAAATGGTATATAATCAGCTTGATCCCCTGTCGAAGATGCTTGGACCTTCTTTTTTTGATATTTTCAGTGGTATTGTTAACAAACATGCACACAAAGAAAATGAGAATTAAAAACAGGTTCAGCCCCTGGTCCAACCGTGATCTTGCAGTTAATCCACCTCAAGAATTGCATAAGGCGAAAGGCTCGGCACACGCATACTCAGGCCGACAGGCTCTCGTTCAGACAAATGAGAAATAAGTGCACTCAGGCTATCTGGAAGGCCAAAGTTAGTTACTTTAAGGAGCAGTTCTCTCTATGGGTCTAACCCCAAGAAGCACTGGACATGGAGAATAAACCCTCCTCCTCACAGCTGCCCATGTCCCTTAATGTTGATGATGTGGTTGTTACTGACAAGAAGCACATGAATGAGCTCTAATCACCACTTCATTAAGTCAGGATTCCTATGACTCAGCCATGCCTCACTGCCCATCCAAAATTTCATCATCTCCCACCCCTTCTAATGTGACAATCTCTGATGCTTCTCCCTCTTTTTCCTCTGCCCCACTACAAAGTTTCTCCATGTAAGCAGTCACGGAGTCCGAGGTGCTAAAGGAGCTCCTTAAACTTGACCCCCAAAAAACATCTGGGTCAGATGGTTTCGACCCTTTCTTCTTTAAGGCTGCTGCCCCTATCATCGCCAAGCCAGTCTCTCCTTTCTGGGGAGGTACCCATTGCTTGGAAGGCAGCCACAGTTCATCCTTTATTTTGAGGGGCAGATCAATCTGATCCAAACTGTTATAGGCCTATTTCTATTTTGCCCTGTTTATCAAAAGTGTTGGAAAAACTATAATAATCAACTGACTGGCTTTCTTGATGTCTTTCGTATTCTCTCGGGTATGCAATCTGGTTTCAGCTCAGGTTATGGATGTGTCACTGCAACCTTAAAAAAGGTCCTCAATGTCACCATTGCCCTTGATTCTAAGCAATGTTGTGCTGCTATTTTTATTGACTTGGCCAAAGCTTTGATACGGTAGACCATTCCATTCTTGTGGGCTGGCTAAGGAGTATTGGTGTCTCAGAGGTCTTTGGCCTGGTTTGCTAACTTCCTCTCTCAAAGAGTGCAGTGTTTAAAGTCACAACATCTGCTATCTCAGCTACTGCCTGTCAACAAGGGAGTACCCCAAGGCTCGATCCTAGGCCCCACGCTCTTCTCAACTTACATCAACAACATAGCTCAGGCAGTAGGAAGCTCTCTCATCCATTTATATGCAGATGATAGTCTTATACTCAGCTGGCCCCTCCCCAGATGTTAAATGCTCTACAACAAAGCTTTTAGTGTCCAACAAGCTCTCTACTAGGAGGTCGACCGATTATGATTTTTCAACGCCAATACCAATTATTGGAGGACCCAAAAAAGCTGATACCGATTTAAAATCGGCCTATTCATAGATTTAGATTTTTTGTAATAATGACAATTACAACAATACTGAATGAACACTTATTTTAACTTAATATAATACATCAATAAAATCTATTTAGTCTCAAATAAATAATGAAAAATGTTCAATTTGGTTTAAATAATGCAAAAACAAAGTGTTGGAGAAGAAAGTAAAGTGCAATATGTGGCCATGTAAAAAAGCTAACGTTTAAGTTCCTTGCTCAGAACATATGAAAGCTGGTGGTTCCTTTTAACATGTCTTCAATATTCCCAGGTAAGAAGTTTTAGGTTGTAGTTATTATAGGAATTATAGGACTATATCCCTCTATACCATTTGTATTTCATATACATTTGACTATTGGATGTTCTTATAGGCACTTTAGTATTGCCAGCCTAATCTCGGGAGTTGATAGGCTTGAAGTCATAAACAGCGCAATGCTTGAAGCACAGTGAAGAGCTGCTGGCAAATGCAGGAAAGTGCAGTTTGAATGAATGCTCACAAGCCTGCTGCTTCCTACCATCACTCAGTCAGACTGCTCTATCAAATCATAAACCTAATTCTAATAACACACAGAAATACATGCCGTAGGACATCAATATGGTCAAATCCGGAAATCATTTCGAAAACAAAATGTTAATTTTTTAAAGTGAAATACAGAACTATTCCGTATTTTATCTACCGGGTGGCATCCCTAAGTCTAAATATTGCTGTTACATTGCACAACCTTCAATGTTATGTCATAATTATGTACAATTCTGGAAAATTAATTATGGTCTTTGTTAGGAAGAAATGGTCTTCACACAGTTCGCAACGAGCCAGGTGGGCCAAACTGTTGCATATACCCTGACTCTGCTTGCACAGAACGCAAGAGAAGTGACACAATCTCCCTAGTTAAAAGAAATTCATGTTAGCAGACAAGTTTTTAAAATATATACTTGTGTATTGATTTTAAGAAAGGCATAGATGTTTATGGTTAGGTACACATTGGTGCAACGACAGTGCTTCTTTCACGAATGAGCTTGTTAACTTAATTGGGATGGGGGGCAACATTTTAACTTTTGGATGAAAAGCATGCCCAGAGTAAACTGCCTGCTACTCACTCCCAGATGCTAATATATTTGCTCACAACCCTGCCTTGTTACAACACAACGGATTTGTTTTCGAGTTGCTGTGCGTTTTGTTGCCAACCTATTTTGCTACCTGACAACTTTACGGTTTTCACTTTTTAATTACCGTTCATATATTTATTTATTTTTTCCTCAACTTTTTCACTCCGGACGCTTTATCTGGACACGATTCATCAGGACCTCCAACAGCCGAAGCTAAGTAGTAACATTAACATGATGCCTTCTAATTGCAGTCGCTGTACTCGCCTTACGGCGAGGATAGCTGTGCTACAAGCCCAGCTTCAGACGCAATCGTTAGGCAAGGGTAATTTCAGTGTAGGAAAGGATGAAACAGCGTCTGTGCCACCAGTAAGTACAGATAGTAGTATAAATCCCCTGGCACAGTCCCCGCAGCCGGACAACTTTCTCACGGTTTCTGGAAGGAAATGCTGTAGGAACGCTCAACCGGTGTCGCTCATTCAGCCGACAGAAACTTTCAACCGGTTTTCCCCATTAAGCAGCGGGTCGGAGTCAGAGGCCGAGTCTTCTCTGGTCTCTACTCCTCCCGTTACGGGGTCTGAGACGCCGAAGCTTCCCACAATTAGCTCTGACAAATTGAAAACTCTAGTCATTGGCGACTCCATTACCCGCAGTATTAGACTTAAAACGAATCATCCAGTGATCATACACTGTTTACCGGGGGGCAGGGCTACCGACGTTAAGGCTAATCTGAAGATGGTGCTGGCTAAAGCTAAAACTGGCGAGTGTAGAGAGTATAGAGATATTGTTACCAACGATGTTAGGATGAAACAGTCAGAGATCACCAAGCACAACATAGCTTCTGCGTGTAAATCAGCTAGAAAGATGTGTCGGCATCGAGTAATCGTCTCTGGCCCTCTCCCAGTTAGGGGGAGTGATGAGCTCTACAGCAGAGTCTCACAACTCAATCGCTGGTTGAAAACTGTTTTCTGCCCCTCCCAAAAGATAGAATTTGTAGATAATTGGCTCTCTTTCTGGGACTCACCCACAAACAGGACCAAGCCTGACCTGCTGAGGAGTGACGGACACCATCCTATCTGGAGGGGTGCTCTCATCTTATCTACCAACATAGACAGGGCTCTAACTCCTCTAGCTCCACAATGAAATAGGGTGCAGGCCAGGCAGCAGGCTGTTAGCCAGCCTGCCAGCATAGTTGAGTCTGCCACTAGCACAGTCAGTGTAGTCAGCTCAGCTATCACCATTGAGACCGTGTCTGTGCCTCGACATGGGTTGGGCAAAACTAAACATGGCGGTGTTCACCTTAGCAATTTCACTAGGATAAAGACCACCTCCATTCCTGTCATTACTGAAAGAGATCATGATACCTCACATCTCAAAATAGGGCTACTTAATGTTAGATCCCTTACTTCAAAGGCAATTATAGTCAATGAACTAATCACTGATCATAATCTTGATGTGATTGGCCTGACTGAAACATGGCTTAAGCCTGATGAATTTACTGTTTTAAATGAGGCCTCACCTCCCGGCTACACTAGTGACCATATCCCCCGTGCATCCCACAAATGCAGAGGTGTTGCTAACATTTACAATAGCAAATTTCAATTTACAAAAATAAAATATTTTGAGCTTCTAGTCATGAAATCTATGCAGCCTACTCAATCACTTTTTATAGCAACTGTTTACAGGCCTCCTGGGCCATATACAGCATTTCTCACTGAGTTCCCTGAATTCCTATCGGACCTTGTAGTCATAGCAGATAATATTCTAATCTTTGGTGACTTTAATATTCACATGGAAAAGTCCACAGACCCACTCCAAAAGGCTTTCGGAGCCATCATCGACTCAGTGGGTTTTGTCCAACATGTCTCTGGACCCACTCACTGTCACAGTCATACATACGCTGGACCTAGTTTTGTCCCATGGAATAAATGTTGTGGATCTTAATGTTTTTCCTCATAATCCTGGACTATCGGACCACCATTTTATTACGTTTGCAATTGCAACAAATAATCTGCTCAGACCCCAACCAAGGAACATCAAAAGTCGTGCTTTAAATCACAGACAACACAAAGATTCCTTGATGTCCTTCCAGATTCCCTCTGTCTACCCAAGGATGCCAGAGGACAAAAATCAGTTAACCACCTAACTGAAGAACTCAAATTAACCTTGCGCAATACCCTAGATGCAGTTGCACCCCTAAAAACTAAAAACATTTCTCATAAGAAACTAGCTCCCTGGTACACAGAAAATACCCGAGCTCTGAAGCAAGCTTCCAGAAAATTGGAACGGAAATGGCGCCACACCAAACTGGAAGTCTTCCGACTAGCTTGGAAAGACAGTACCGAAGAGCACTTACTGCTGCTCGATCATCCTATTTTTCTAACTTAATTGAGGAAAATAAGAACAATCCGAAATTCCTTTTTGATACTGTCGCAAAGCTAACTAAAAAGCAGCATTCCCCAAGAGAGAATGACTTTCACTTTAGCAGTGATAAATTCATGAACTTCTTTGAGGAAAAGATTATGATTATTAGAAAGCAAATTAAGGACTCCTCTTTAAATCTGCGTATTCCTCCAAACCTCAGTTGTCCTGAGTCTGCACAACTCTGCCAGGACCTAGGATCAAGAGAGACGCTCAAGTGTTTTAGTACTATATCTCTTGTCACAATGATAAAAATAATAATGGCCTCTAAACCTTCAAGCTGCATACTGGACCCTATTCCAACTAAACTACTGAAAGAGCTGCTTCCTGTGCTTGGCCCTGCTATGTTGAACATAATAAACGGCTCTCTATCCACCGGATGTGTACCAAACTCACTAAAAGTGGCAGTAATAAAGCCTCTCTTGAAAAAGCCAAACCTTGACCCAGAAAATATAAAAAACTATCGGCCTATATCGAATCTTCCATTCCTCTCAAAAATTTTAGAGAAGGCTGTTGCGCAGCAACTCACTGCCTTCCTGAAGACAAACAATGTATACGAAATGCTTCAGTCTGGTTTTCGACCCCATCATAGCACTGAGACGGCACTTGTAAAGGTGGTAAATTACATTTTAATGGCATCGGACAGAGGCTCTGCATCTGTCCTCGTGCTCCTAGACCTTAGTGCTGCTTTTGATACCATCGATCACCACATTATTTTGGAGAGATTGGAAACCCAAATTGGTCTACACGGACAAGTTCTGACCTGGTTTAGATCTTATCTGTCGGAAAGATATCAGTTTGTCTCTGTGAATGGTTTGTCCTCTGACAAATCAACTGTACATTTCGGTGTTCCTCAAGGTTCCGTTTTAGGACCACTATTGTTTTCACTATATATTTTACCTCTTGGGGATGTTATTCGAAAACATAATGTTAACTTTCACTGCTATGACACACAGCTGTACATTTCAATGAAACATGGTGAAGCCCCAAAATTGCCCTCGCTAGAAGCATGTGTTTCAGACATAAGGAAGTGGATGGCTGCAAACTTTCTACTATTAAACTCGGACAAAACAGAGATGCTTGTTCTAGGTCCCAAGAAACAAAGAGATCTTCTGTTGAATCTGACAATTAATCTTAATGGTTGTACAGTCGTCTCAAATAAAACTGTGAAGGACCTCGGCGTTACTCTGGACCCTGATCTCTCTTTTGAAGAACATATCAAGACCATTTCAAGGACAGCTTTTTTCCATCTACGTAACATTGCAAAAATCAGAAACTTTCTGTCCAAAAATGATGCAGAAAAATTAATCCATGCTTTTGTCACTTCTAGGTTAGACTACTGCAATGCTCTACTTTCCGGCACCCGGATAAAGCACTAAATAAACTTCAGTTAGTGCTAAATACGGCTGCTAGAATCCTGACTAGAACCAAAATATTTGATCATATTACTCCAGTGCTAGCCTGTCTACACTGGCTTCCTGTCAAAGCAAGGGCTGATTTCAAGGTTTTACTGCTAAACTACAAAGCATTACATGGGCTTGCTCCTACCTATCTCTCTGATTTGGTCCTGCCGTACATACCTACACGTACGCTACGGTCACAAGACGCAGGCCTCCTAATTGTCCCTAGAATTTCTAAGCAAACAGCTGGAGGCAGGGCTTTCTCCTATAGAGCTCCATTTTTATGGAACGGTCTGCCTACCCATGTCAGAGACGCAAACTTGGTCTCAACCTTTAACTCTTTACTGAAGACTCATCTCTTCAGTGGGTCATATGATTGAGTGTAGTCTGGCCCAGGAGTGGGAAGGTGAACGGAAAGGCTCTGGAGCAACGAACCGCCCTTGCTGTCTCTGCCTGGCCGGTTCCCCTCTTTCCACTGGGATTCTCTGCCTCTAACCCTATTACAGGGGCTGAGTCACTGGCTTACTGGGGCTCTCTCATGCCGTCCCTGGAAGGGGTGCGTCACCTGAGTGGGTTGATTCACTGTTGTGGTCATCCTGTCTGGGTTGGCGCGTCATTTATGAACATTTGAACATCTTGGCCATATTCTGTTATCCTCTCCACCCGGCACAGCCAGAAGAGGACTGGCCACCCCACATAGCCTGGTTCCTCTCTAGGTTTCTTCCTAGGTTTTGGCCTTTCTAGGGAGTTTTTCCTAGCCACCGTGCTTCTACACCTGCATTGCTTGCTGTTTGGGGTTTTAGGCTGGGTTTCTGTACAGCACTTTGAGATATCAGCTGATGTATGAAGGGCTATATAAATACATTTGATTTGATTTGATTAATATATGCATATTATTAGTAGTATTGGATAGAAAACACTCTGAAGTTTCTAAAACTGTTTGAATGATGTCTGTGAGTATAACAGAACTCGTATGGCAGGCGAAAACCTGAGAAAAAAAATCTGGGAAATCTGAGGTTTGTAGTTTTTCAACTCAGCCCCTATTGAAGATAGTGGGATGTTGGTCATCTTGCACTTCCTAAGGCTTCCACTAGATGTCAACAGTCTTCAGAACATTGTTTCAGGCTTCTACTGTGAAGGGGGGCTGAATGAGAGGGGAATGAGTCAAGAGTCTGCCAGCAGCCACGAGCTTGTGACGCACGGTCATGTGAAAGTTACCTCGCGTTCCATTGCTTTTCTACAGACAAAGGAATTCTCCGGTTGGGACTTTATTGAAGATTTATGTTAAAAACATCCTAAAGATTGATTATATACTTCGTTTGATATGTTTCTACGACCAGTAACATAACAGTTTTGGACTTTTCGTCCGACCTTTCTGCTGGACTTGCACGCGTGTTTGGATTTGTTTACCAAACGCCCTAACAAAAGGAGGTATATGGACATAAATGATGAACTTTATTGAACAAATCAAACATTTATTGTGTAACTGGTATTCCTGGGAGTGCATTCTGATGAAGATCATCAAAGGTAAGTGAATATTTATAATGCTATTTCTGACTAATGTTGACTACGCAACATGGCGGATATTTCTTTGGCTGGTTTGGGCTCTGAGCGCCGTACTCAGATTATTGCATGGTATGCTTTTTCTGTTACGTTTTTTTGAAATCTGACACAGTGGTTACATTAAGGAGAAGTTTATCTAAAGTTCCATGTATAATAGTTGTATCTATTATCAATGTTTATGATGAGTATTTCTGTGAATTGATGTGGCTCTCTGCAAAATCACTGCATGTTTTGGAGCTACTGAACATAACACGCCAATGTAAAATGAGATATAAATATGCACTTTATCAAACAAAACATACATGTATTGTGTAACATGAAGTCCTATGAATGTCATCTGATGAAGATCATCAAAGGTTAGTGATTAATGTTATCTGTATTTCTGCTTTTTGTGACTCCTCTCTTTGGCTGGAAAAATGGCTGTGTTTTTCTGTGACTTGGTGGTGACCTAACAATCGTTTGTGGAGCTTTCGCTGTAAAGCCTTTTTGAAATCAGACACTGTGGCTGGATTAACGAGAATTTTATCTTTAAAATGGTGCCTAATATTTGTATGTTTGAACATTTTGATTTATGAGATTTCAGAACTAGCGGAACCCCGTTCCCAGACCGGTTAAATAACCCGTTTGGCAAAGTAGGCTGTGATTCAGATGACCATCTAGATTACAGAGACATAATTTATAGATCAGCAGGTAAGGGTGCTCTTGAGTATTTTATCATTCGGGCCATCAGATTTGCCACCAATGCTACTTACTAGGCAAGTAAGTTGTGAACAAATTCTTATTTACAATGACGGCCTAGGAACAGTGGGTTAACTGCCTTGTTCAGGGGCAGAACAACAGATTTTTACCTTGTCAACTCAGGGATTCGATCTAGCAACCTTTCGGTTACAGACCCGACGCTCTAACCACTAGGCTATCTTCCCACAACACCACTGTCCATCATTGTATAGCAGACCCTCATGCCAAATTGAGTCAAAGGCTTTTTTTAAATCAACAAAGCATGAGAAGACTTTGCCTTTGTTTTGTTTGTCAATTAGGGTGTGCAGGGTGAATACGTGGTCTGTCGTACAATAAATTGGACATTTGCTCAGTACATCGTTTTCACTGAGGAAATGTAGGAGTCTGCTGTTAATGATAACGCAGAGGATGTTCCCAAGGTTTCTGTTGACGCATATCCCACAGCAGTAATTGGGGTGAAATTTGTCTCTACTTTTGTGGATTGGAGTGATCAGTAGAACACATCACTGCACTCTATACTCCTCTGTAAACTGGTCATCTCTGTATACCCATCTCTGTATACCCATGATGCTTATTTATTAAACCCTCTTAAGCCTCACTCCCCCCTATATGAGATACCTACTGCAGCCCTCATCCTCCACATACAACACCCATTCTGCCAGTCACATTCTGTTAAAGGTCCCCAAAGCACACACATCCTTGGGTTGCTTCTCTTCTCAGTTCGCTGCAACTAGCGACTGGAACAAGCTGCAACAAACACTTGAACTGGACAGTTTATTCTCAATCTCTTCATTCAAAGACTCAATCACGGACACTCTTACTGACAGTTGTGGCTGCTTTGTGTGATGTATTATTGTCTCTACCTCTACCTTCGTGCTGTTGTCTGTGCCCAATAATGTTTGTACCGTGTTGTTATTATGTTGTGTCGCTAACATGCTGTGTTGTCATGTGTTTCTGCCTTGCTATGTTGTGGTCTTAGGTCCCTCTTTATGTCGTGTTGTTTCGTCTCTTTTCGTAATGTGTGTTTTGTCCTATATTTATAGTTTATTTTTAATCCCAGCAGGAGGCTTTTGCCTTTTGGTAGGCCGTCGTTGTAAATAAGAATTTGTTCTTGACTGACTTGCCTAGTTAAATAAAGGTTCAATAAAAATACAAGCATCAAGCAATTTAAAACACATTCAACACAATGGAGAAATCCCCCCCTTCAAATATAGATTTACTCCAGTTGCAGATAACCTAAATTTGAACGTTACCTGAACTTTGACATGCTGTGCCCAAACGTTTCTTTGTCTTTCTGGAAGTCTTCTAGATATTTTTTCTGTTGTCAAAAAAACAAGTCAGTCGACCATGAGCAACGTCAGCAAATTACTCAGTTCAAATAAATTGTATCTACCAGGGAGAACATATTTACCACCCCATCCCCAATGTCACTATATCCCTCCCTTTAATTGCATCTCTCCCTGCTTCTGACCTTCTTTTTTTCAGGCAGCCCTCTGTACTTCATGGAGAGGATCTTGGTGAGGTCTAGGTTGCTCATCTCAGGGTGCAGCTTGGCATACTTGGCCCTCTTCTCAATGAAGAAGCGGAAATATGGCGTCAGGGGCTTCTTAGGGAAATCTGGATGCTTCTATTCAGTGAAAAATAAAACAAAAGAACATTCGAAAGAACAATACCAAATGTGAGTAAAATTACACACAAAAAGACAGTCAAATCAGTCATCAAATGACTGAATTTGCTAAGAAAATAATGTGTCACCTGTGAAAGTATTAACTGATAGTGTCTATCATAAAAAGAGGATATGCAGTTCACCTTCAGCTTCTTGCCCTTATACGGGTTCTTGATGAAGTCTTGGGCATCGAAAATCAGCTCTGTTAATGTGCGAAATTTACGGATCTGAACCAAAGACACAGAAAAACAACATAAAACACATTGCAGAGGCAAGATGCAGTATGTATATATTGAACTGACAAGAGTTGGAAATCCACTTTTATTCTCAAATATAAATACCCCAGTCCACAGTATAACATGAAAGAGACATGGCGTACCACTTTGGAGACCTCGTTCCACTTCTGTTTGCACATCTCTCCTGTGAATGAGTTGAAGGCCACCTTCTCCCAGTCCAGATGGGACTCCGACGTCTTGTACTTGGCCAGGTCCTTCTGGGGAAGATTGACTTTCATGGCCTCTAGCAGATTCAGAAGGTCGTCCTGTGTCCACACTATAGCCACACAAGGACACACACATCAGCTTGCCTGTCCTGCAACCATTATCCTGGCTGAAGTGAAAAAAATCATGAATATCTCCATTTTGCACAATAATCTGAAGGGGATGGAAGGAAGAAGCTCCATGTTGTGACTATATCTCACCTTGATTGACTACTATGATCTCACGTTGATTGACTATGATCTCACCTTGGTCTTTAGTGGACGTGTCCATTTCTCCATTCATCTGTACTTTCTTTAACCTGCACATAAACAAAACAGAGCGCAATAAAACACTATCCCTTTCTTTTAATGGCTGTGAATAATATACAAGTTACTCTCACTACTGTGCCAGCAAAAAAAAGTATCTACACAGTATACATAATAGCCAAGTTACCTATGCATACACCTAATGCATGCAAATGTGAGAAAGTAACAGAAAACTACTTTGGCCAATGCTATGCCTTGTGATATTAGGAAATATGTGGGGAAAAATAATGCTTGGAGATTAAACACATTTGAAATGGCATAGGTTAGAGGTTAAAAATGTATATCATTCTACTAGTATATCGACTTGCATATTAAAATAAGTGTGTAAAATGTGAAACTGAAAACAAGATTTATTGGACAGAGATTATTCGACTGCTTTTAATCATTCCAAACAAGCTATTAGGTAAGAAATTCCAGCCTCTTAAAATCCTAGAAATTAAAATCGACCTCGACATGATGGTTATTAATGTTTATTACACCGCCCCTAAACGTTTACGCTACACGGTGAGACAGACTATAGCTTGTGACGGTTTCACATCTCAAATAACTCCGCAGAAGGCTACGACTGGTAATGTTCTTTATGTCGATTTGGAAAATAGGCTAGCTTATTCTACATTAAAGTAGCAACTTATTTTGCTTTCTGTCGACCATGTCTTCTGTCGGTCGGTAATGGAGGATTTTCCCTGAGTGGTGGTGGGGAGGTTCCACAGAAGGAGGAAGCGAACGTTTAGAGGCAGCTGTAGGCAACCAGCTGACTATGGACGGGAGATCTGCTTTCGGTCTCCAACGAAGGGGAATGGTGGCCAGGGAACATTACTACCAAATGAACCACTCGACAAAGCCACACTACCAACATTGAGCTGGAAATTAAACCTGCCTCCGCCTTAAATCTCTATCGGCCGACTCTTGTGAGGGGCCAAAGAGGGATACATATTACGCTTTATAATAAATTAAATTGTTGGGCATAGTCCTCAGAGACCCGTTTCTATGCTTTAATCGTTTTAGTATCGAAGCGAGCAACCATAATCAAACCGAAAAAGATTCGAAAAAGCAGGACATTCTTGCGCGAGGCGTAACCGATTTCGGATATGTGATGTCGACTCTGCAGTCAGCACCCCGCCTGTTGTTTACCCGTTCTTGGTGATATAGTACGCACGAGCCTGTGTTGGACTGCCAGTGCATTTAAGGGGGGGGATACAATTTTTGCTGGTCTAATGATGCGCTTAAAATAATGGTTGGACATAGTTAGCTAGTGTCCCAATTAATCAGTGCAGTTTATGGGAAACTTAAAAGTAATATCCTGGTATGTGAAGATGGTTTGGGGGGTCCACAAACTCCAACCGAGCCAACGACCGCGCTTGCTAGCTGCAACCGCACTACGCTGGTTCAATGCAATGGTTAGCTAGCTCGCTAGCTATATTATGTTAGCAACCATTAGATTTACATTAATTTACAGCAATATGTTAGCCAACACGGCCACTTGTGAAAATAATCAAATGACAATAATCTATACATTTTAAGGTTTAAAAATGTGTAGTAGTTAGCTACTGTAAATTTAAAATATGAAAACCACCAGACCAGTCAACTTTTATGCTAGCTAGCTAAAGCTTGGCTAACTTCAGGGGATTCACAATGGATAATGATTTACGTTTTTATTTTGTATATACATTTACATCAATATTGCAGGTAACGTTAACTAGATAAATGTATTTGTAATTGGTCGTCCCAAATATTACGTATCGGCCTAACGTTACTAGTTTTGCATAACCCCATAGGAAAAAATCCAGTTCCAAACGACTGCGACCCGAACATTGACCTCGTCTCCATGAAAGAGAATCATGTTTAGAAAATCCTTCATCTCAGACAGACAAATTCACTGTTGTGTTTCTTGAAAAACAACGTTTTAAATTAACAAACTCACCGTGAAACGGTTATATCCACCCTGAATTTTCTTTCAGCTGTTGTTGAACACGGGGTAAACCAGGTTTTGTAGCCGTGTGGCGAGGATGGGTCATGAAGACTGAGGCACACGAATGAAGAAAAAGGGAAATAAATGGTAACAATCTTCGCTAATCTTCAGAATTGAAATGAGGATACTTAACTACAATCTATCATCTTTCACAAGGTTTCAATCCGTGGTTACATTGTATCAAATTGACACCACACATAATGAAATATTTGTACATCCGAGATTGCAAATGGTTCACTGGCGCGAGGTTGATCCCAGAGCCGCCATGCTACAGGCAAAGCGCGAGTCAGTTAGGATACCGACCGTGACAAGCTCATATGGCGCACTACATGCTTAGCAAGAAATTGGGTTTAAAGTAAGCCTGGGTGTGCAACTAACCTGCCCCGCACCAGGATCATAGGCAACTATATCAGTACCAAAGACTGGTTTCCGCAGGTTGGCAATGATGGTTGTCAAGCGAGATAGAGGGCGAGCCCACACGGTGATATATTAAACTGAGATCCATGATGGCTAACCAGAGAGGCGGCTGGTTCTGTCAACAACCGCATGGAGGTCTCGGCGCGGAAATAGTCAATTCTTAGCAGAAAATAACATACATTGGTGAATTAAATTCCAAATTGACGGTGATCCATAATCACTGCAAATGTTATCAATTTACACCATATTATTTAGACCCTATAGTTCGCATTTCTTACCCGTGGTAAAGGAGAGGAGATTCGGGTATGGCGACCTCGGAATGGTCTACCCTACAGCAGTCAGTGTTTTGCTAACACAAGGCATTCAAGAGGAGGTGTTCTTTTAAAATTACTAAAGGGAGAAAATAAACCATATTGAGCGTAAAATTGTTTGTGGAAATAATTTTGTTTATATAGCTTTTGAGCGGTCGGAATTGACGGAGGTGGCTGTGAGCCTTACCTGTCTCAGCGTGAGTCGAGCTCGTTGTGGAACAAGGGTTGGGTTGAATGTTAGCCAGCACTGCGCCGCCGGTCCAGGGCACAGGCGCTCCAGTCCCCGCAGAGATGGGAACTTCCCCCCGCCTCCATCTCACTTGCTTTCTCCTTCCACTCAACGCGTAGCTCTCTCGATCCGACCATTTCTCTTAGCAAAGACATCCGCATTTTCGATCTCTCCCCCGCTGCCGAACGCATCACCCACAGCCATACTATTTTTCCACATTTAGCTCTCGAACCGCCGTTGCCAACCGAGGACAATGAGCGAGTGCAAATCTTTTAGACTACCGATACTTTAGTAAAAGTTATTTGTCCCAGACAGCTGCCTATATCTAAGTGGAACTTTAGTCAGCTGTTGTTACAAAGTCATTTTACAAATTATAGCATAATAACTAACATTTTAATAACAATCTGCAGTGTTAAGGCCTATTGAACATTTTGAGAAAAAAAAGTGTCATAAACATATATTCATGCCAGCGCTAACTCTGTTGACAGATTGCAAAAACGATACTGGAATTGTATTCCATGGATAGGCCTATACTTTTAGTGGTGCTCCTATTTGCAAAGTCGAGTAGCCTATTTGTGGGTTTCATTTTCTCCCTCATGTAATTTCTTCCAACTCCACCTTGTCAGTTTGGGGGCGTAATCCAGCCATCCAATCCAGACAGCCAGATCCAATGAAAACAAATGACTTTCCAATGAGCGCACAGCGTCGTTAAACCGCGTTGGAGTGGTGCTCCTGTGGACCAGCACTGTCAGCCCTCCTACCATTGATGAATGAAGTGATGGAATGTCTCAAATTAAGAAATTAAAGGGTTTAAAATGTCTTTAATTGGTTGGGTGAAAATCAAAACAGCAGTTGTACAGTGATTCAAACACACATCAACATACAATAAACCAAATATACAGCTGTCCTTTTACACCTGTCCCTGATCAATGAAAAAAATGGTGCAATAGGCCTATAGTCAGATCTTATTGCTGTGATTCATTTGTCATATTTACACATTTCTCTCCCACATCATCATTATATTGTTACAATTCATTCAGTGATTAATCAATAATTTTCCTGTGTGTATCCCTCTCACCTTTGCAATCCCGAAAGCATTACATCCTGAAGTAAATATGTATTTAGGTATAAGAACTGAATGAGTGACACCACTGGACACCCAAAAATAGAACTAAGATGATCTGAACTCCATACTCCCACGTTAGCTTGCAACTAAACAAAAAAGCAAGAACAAAAGGTGATCTACATAAGACTTTCATTCAATAAGCTCACAATGAAGCATAAAACCAAACTGTAACAAAGGAGAGTAATGTAACTAGGGTATAAAATAGGCTACAGAACCAAGGCTAAAATAACAGTCCCATAGAAAAGAATTTTTGTGTGACTTATAATATTGTATGTATCTATTTATCTGCCTAATACTGATGGGATTATATTTTTGGCATTATTTGGGTATTTGAGAGATAAATATTAATTGTCATATTAATAGTGTAGAATATTAGGAAACCTGTCATTAAAAAGGTTTGAATGCTTACCCAAGACCTTCATTTTAGCTTGGCACACAAACATACCCAATTGCAATGAGGTTTCAGGACAGTTGGCTAAAAATACATTTTCCTAAAGATTATTTTTGATGGCACATACTAATAAATGTGTTAGACACCAGTCCCTATTAAAGCATTGTTTGAGTTCACTGGATCCTCGCAGCGAGTTGAGAAGTGAAAGGTCGTGTCCAGGTGTTCATGGCAACGGGGACTCGTACATATCCTCTCCTGGCTCCTCTTCGAACTTCACCTTGCCGTCAGAGGCATCCAGCTGCAACAGGACACACAGTCTCATTAGAGAAACACACACAGTTTAGTTGAGTCACACTGATTTAGGAGAGGCAGAATTTATTCTAAACCTCCTGAAATGATTTGAAAGATAGCATTTCCAATATTAATGAAACTGAACCCAATATGAAGAAAATAAATAGCTATACTGACATTCTATTGATCAACAGCTGAATGGGTATTTTGAAAATGTTCTCTGCAGATTCCATCAGTTCCATATTGTTCTCATGTGTATGTGATTTAGCTAAATCTTCTGACCACTCATCGGCATGACAACATAAGGTATTGACCTGGGACCAGGCTCCTACCCAAAACATATGCACGTGCTGTGATTGTAGTTAACCACAGTAAAACATTTGTGTGCCACTTACACATTTCATTTCCTTGTCAGTGAAGAGTGTTCCAGTGATGGCCATGCGCAGGGGGATGGTGAGGATGAGGACAAAGGGCAGAGCCAGGGAGAAGGCACTCATCTTCACCATCCAGAGAGCTCCCAAACACACCATCTGGATCAGAGTGAACAAGTGCATCTTCATAGTAGTTACCTGCATTAAGGAGATGAGAGAAGGAGGGTTAAGACAGGGGCAACACATTGGATATATACTTATGTTTACCAGGGGCATAACATTCACTGGGGACGGGTACATTCTGAAATAGCATTTTTGTCCCCCCCAGTTTTATCTTTGGAATGTGATACAAAACAAGGCAATGGTGTGCTTTAGGACCATGCGGATGCATCCGAGTGGTCGGGTAGGCTGTTTGGAGTGTTTATGGTGTAAAACTTGTAAGTGCAAAGGTAATTCATGATTTTTCAGATAATGACGTTGTGATTGCCACAGTGTGTTATTGTGTAGGAATTGTCTGGTATGTTTCATAAATTAAATAATGATATAAAACGATGAAACAGAAAGGAGGACAATTGAGGGGTGGAGAGAGGCAGCATACCCTTTGTGCGTAGGCGTCAGCAGGATAGTATTTCCTGGGTACAATAAGCAGAAGCATTCGGTCCCACATCTGGATCCCACTGAGTGAGGTTATACCCATGTAGAGGAAGATTCCAAACAGAGCCGTCATGGGAATCATCTTCAGGATAGGCTCCAAGAGAATAGACACACCTGGGAATAACAGGAACAACAAACATTTCTCAGACATTTTTAGGAACTCAACACTGATTGTGCTGAACTTTTCTTTAGACACCCAGTGTTCTGTCTGTTCGTCGGGATCGACTGCATCAGCTAAATCTCAGTAGCCTATATGGTAGCACTTACCGACCATGGCGGCCACAAGCATGCCGCTGATCCTTTGCTCCAGCACCTTCTCGATCTCAGGCTTGGGTCCCTTGCTCATGACAGTGAGGGCGTTGGCATGGGTGACAGAACGCACGGTGGCGGCACTCAGCCAGGGCACCCCAAACAGGGAGGCGATGCCACCCATGGTGACCAGGATGAGCAGGTCCAGATGGAAACCAGAGCCCTTTACCATCTTCCTCTCTGGTTTGCTCACAATCAGCCTAGAAAGGTCAGAGGTCAAACAATGAGAGGAGGCTTGGCAGTTGTGGAGAGACTATGGACATGAAGACGATTTTACTAACGTAGTGATCTGGGACTCGAGGAAGATGAGGATGAAGACCAGCAGGGCTGGCACGCAACACGCCCCCATCATCCAGGCGGGGAAAGGCTTCTTCTCTCCCAGGGGGTTGATGAACCAGCCTCTGGCATTGGGGTTGGACACCATTAGACCCTTGGGCACCACAAGTTTCTGCCAGGGGACACACAAAATACATATGCTGTATTTAATCTATTACTAGATATCCCTTTTTACATGAAACAGTTTAAGGAGTAATATGTTATACACCGAGATCACCTTTTAGTCAAGGCAACACAAACCTATAAATCACTAACCTGAGTGTAGGCATCCTCAATGGTGATATCCACAGCGATCATGAAGAAAATGGCGATGGGAACACCAAAATCTCCAATCATCCGACGAATCTGGTAATAGGGAAAACATATGTAGTGAAGGCTATCACACACAGAACACAGAGGGGTCTCTCCAGCGCTAAAAGACCCTATCCTGATTCATCTCTCTTCAATACTGTCCAGCAGTCGCTTTGCTCACAGACATACAGTAGTCATCACTGTTGAAAACAGCTGTAGCTCTTACCGGTCCAGGGAGGAAGTGGCCATTTTTGAACTGACGGAGGAAGTATGCAATGAAGAAACACCCGAACATAAGACACATGGAAAGCAGGGCGGTGTTGGGGTAGGCCCTCTCATGTATGACCTCGTGCACTGTCTTGTTGCCATCATCATGATACTCTATGCGCTCCTTGACCACCGGGTGGAAAGGGTTGTCCAGGCTGTCGTTCAAGTGCTCATAATTCAGAACCAGAGGGTGAGCTTTGAAGATCTGAATAACGAGAAGAAAAGTAGGTATGTAGATGAGAACAGGAGGGGTGTGAAGGAAAGGAGAAAGACAGGTTTTATTTTTGTATTTACAGTTGAGGTATAAAAAAAGTGCTTAGGATGGTGGATGGATGTAAATGTTGGGATGGGTGTGAGGAGATGAGGTGGAGTGATGTGTGGTACCTTGCCGAGCTTGCTGAAGGTCTCGTAGATGAAGATGAGGGAGATGAGGATGGAGAAGATCTCCTGCGTGAAGCGGGAGATGAATTTGACCAGGAAGCTGCCCTCCACGGCCACGATAACCACCACGATGATCACCAGCCACAGGCCTACCCAGATACGGCCCACAATGTACTCAATCTCCTGGGACTTGCAGAACTAGACAATGGGATTTATAAAAATAAGTTGTTTATGTTAATGAAGTACTTGCATTGTAACTTTGAAATTCATATTTATAATAATAGCCAATGCAAATCATGTCTAATATGATTGACATCCTGAGGACATGAAGCAGTGATGGCTCAGCATACTGTCATCAGGGGTCAGAGCTAGGGCTCACTGAGCTGTTATGTGAAAGTGCTATGATACATACCGCAAAGAAGGCCTCCTCAAACACCAGCAGTGGCCCAGAGAAGCCAATGACCAGTGTAGGCTGGGCTGCGATGAAGGCGAAGATGATGCCCTGGACGCAGGTGGAGATCATCAGCTCAGACACGCCCATCATGTGCTCCGTCTTATCGGCTGGAGGTAGAGGTCAGGGGGATGAAGGTCATGATTATAACCTCTGTTATGTAGGCCAACCCACAAATCCTATATAGAGTCAGCAGTGCTCCTGTCCTCTATGACACTAGGTGGGTCCCTCCTTCAGACATGAACTCACCCAGCAGGCCTCCGAAGGTGATGGCAGGGGACAGGGCAGCGAAGTAGATGAAGATGACAGCAGCCAGGACCTGGGGGTCGAGGGCGTCTGTGAAGTCACTGATGTAATGGCGGTACCTCCGCTTCATGTCCTTTATCATCCCGCCGAAGGGAATGCCTGTCCGGGCCAGCGGGTCTTCTCTTGGCTCCTCATCGGCCTCATCAGCTGGATACAAAAACAAATAATGACTCAAAATGAGCACAGACAGAGCAAGTGTTTTGGATGGGTTTTTTGACTAGAATCTCCAGAATCTCTGCATTTTCTAAACATCAATTTTATTTGGAAAATCATATTATATGGAAATCTAGGCCAAACGTAAACAATCCCTATTTTGGAAATTGAATTAACAAGTTTTTATAGATTTAGATTAGTTGTAACTACAGGGTTAGTCCGTGTGACTGACCTTTGGCCCCACCACCAAATATGATTCGGGTGTCAGAGGGGCGGAGTCTGTCCTTCAGCATCTTCTTCTGGAAGTCAATGATTGGCTGGAGCATGCCCTTGTCCTGGATCTCAGTGGGCGGGATGACGATGCTGCAGTCCATGAAATCAGCGATGGCATTGGCCAATTCCTTGTTAGTCTGGGCTAGGTAAGCCTCCAAACTAAAGACCTGTAGGACCGGAGACATGGGGAGAGCATGGTTAGCTATTGTAAAACACTGAAAAGATTCATCTAGATACTATGAAGCATCACCTCATTCTTCCCCTCCCCCCTTGCGCTCCTTGGCCTTAATAAGTCTCATCCCTCTTTCCACTCCTATTTTCTCACCCAATCAGCCATAAGGGCAGCCATGGCACGGCCACTCTCATGGTAATCCACTCCTCCATGGCTGGGGCCCACCAGCACAAAGACGAAGCGCACCGGCACAGGGGCCTCCAGGGCCCCCTCTATCACCACAGAGTCCCCCAGCCTGACGAAGGCCACGGCAGGCTTCTCCAGGGAGTCCATCACCCCTGGAACAAACACACACACACATAGAGTTTAGATTACAGTCTCCATATTCTTTAGAATAAATGGTTGAATTGGCAAATCAGGCAGAGTATCCAGTTGGGCTCCCGAGTGGCGCAGCGGTTTAAGGCACAGCATCTCAGTACTAGAGGCGTCACTACAGACACCCTGGTTCAATTCCAGGCGGTATCACAACCGGCTGTGATTGGGAGTCCCATAGGGCGCCGCACAATTGGCCCAGCATCATCCTCTTTTGGCCGGTGTAGATCACCATTGTAAATAAGAACTTGTTCTTAACTGACTTGCCTAGTTAAATAAAATACATTTAAAAAGTTGGTGGTGAGTTGTATTTCACTTTTCACACACGACTTACCTGAGAGGACAATGGAGGCTTCCACACTATCAGTTGTATCTCTCTGAAAAGCGAAGGGAAGATGGTCAGTTAGTGAGATATTGGGAGAGAAATATATATTTATCAAAGAAAGAGGAAGAGAGGTTAAATGAAGTCATGAAGTGCTGGAGTGATATTTTGATTTAGCGGTGGGATAGAGATCCTAAGCCTAGTGTTACCTGCTTGGTGACAGAGAAGGTCTGCATCTCGATGTCTCCTCCCAGGGGTTGAACTCCAGCTCCCTCAGACTGACTGCGTCTCTGCAGTAGAGCCCTCAGCAGGTCATCTCTATCAGTGGCACGGATCTCACCCTTGCTCCGCAATTCATCCACCACCTTCTCAGCCACAGCAGACAGACTGCTGGCCTGCAGGTCCAGAATGATCGCACCTGAACACACACAGACAGAGTTTTGGGATAGGTCAATTCATGGCCTGTTGCTGCCTGCCATCTATTGTTGGAAATACGGTTTCATATGGTGGCTCTGAGAAAATATTAATTTTCTAATAACCTCATGAAATGTTCCAGATTATGTCAAGAAATGATTATAGATTGAGTGATAAACACCGTGCATTTGTTCAGATAGTCACCTGTGCTCATGATCTTGCGAAGCTGGATCAGACTCTTGAAGGTGAGGTAGGAGACGTGGGAGGGGCCCCACTTGCCCGTTGCTGGGTTCAAATTCTCCTCATAGCCCACCCAGCGGCCAGTCTCCTGCCAGCTTTTCCCCATGAGCTCATTCAGCTCTACATAGGCCTGAGACACACACACACAACATCATGCTCAGGTTCAAAATGGAAACTTCCTTGTCAATATACTAGGTACCCGTTTATTTGAAGCTATACCCCAAATGGGGCTTACCTGAGCATCCCCTCTGGTGTTGGCGTTGGTGTTCAGGTTCAGGTTCAGATAGGCTGAAATACAGAGAGGTAGTGTTCAGTCCTAGCACTTCATTGGAGGTGTACTTGTGTAGGAGAGACATACAGAGGGGAGTAGAGAGAATGTGTTGATGGGCGTTTAGTGCTCACCCTCTGGGTCGGTGTGAACGACGATGTTCTGGATGGCCTGGTTGCTGTCCTCTTCATGCCTGCTCTGCTCCAGGTCATAGTTGCCACTGTGGGGAGGGAGGGGTAGGGGGGTGAACCCGGTTAGTGAGGGGGGGGCACGAGACGCAGGTGTGCTGCTCCTCAACACCTGTCCATGTCTCACCAGATCTTACAGACAACAGGCCAGGTTGTGCTCCTTTCTTTCATGAAGTACCTGCAGCTCCTGGTGTTTGGTGTTCTGGCCAAAAGGGACAGCAAAAGCCTGTATGACGTCTGTATATTCTGTAGGCTCAGAATCATTTGCTGGTTGTGTTACCAGAGATTGGTGACTTCAGTGAGAGACTTGGGCAAGCTCTGCAATATCAGTGCTGCCTTCTCAGATAAGGACGTCATGCTGGCTTAGACCAGTGGGGGGTGGTGTTGTATAGTCATTTACAGTAGGCCTACTTCTGATCACTCTCACTGACAATCTGGAAAACCACATGATGTAGCTGCATTCACAATATCTTGTTTTAGATCCCTTCACCCATTCATTTAATTCCTTCTAATATTGTTCAGGTTGGACTTCTTGAATGAGGAAATGCTAATTAGACTTAAAAATGAACTTTTAAGAGAGGAGAGCACTCACGGTCTGGTCGGAGATGGGAAAGCAGAGTCACTCTCCTCCTCAGAGGACATGACATCCTGGATGGAATCAGAGAGAGAGTGGGTGGGGGTGGGGGGGGTCAGAGTCAAATATGTGAATAAAATGTTACAAATACTTTGAATTGACAATTCACATTTCCCCATCCCATTTACTGCATTATTGCAATAACAATGTGTTTTATCCACCTCTCCAAAAGACAGGTCGTTCTCCATTGGAGTGTGTCAGTGCTTGCTTCGTCTGTCCTTAAACTTTCAGCAACGTTTGTGCATAACCTGTAATGTGAATGCACATTGACATAAATGAATAAACACAAACACACTAGAATTAGACACATGAAATACAGACATGCATTTGACCTTTATTTTACCATTGAAATGAATAATCTCTTACAAGAGAGACCTGGCCAAAAATGCAAAACACTACAGTTTAAAAAGATAAATGTACACATTGAACAACATGGTTTAGGGAAGTGTCGTGCAACTAAGGGTCAAAACACTGACAGCCCCTCACTTCATTTTATATCATAGTGTTGACCCTTGCTTTAAACACATTTAAATGTAGGAGCTCTTGTAAATTCCAGGACTTCTTGAAGCTTGTTCGAAATGGAAGGGGCAGAGAACCCTCCCCAGATTTTGTGTTAAATGCTCTACAACAAAGCTTTCTTACTGTCCAACAAGCTTTCTCTACCCTTAACCTTGTTCTGAACACCTCCAAAACAAAGGTCATGTGGTTTGGTAAGAATAATGCCCCTCCTCCCACATGTGTTACTACTACCTCTGAGGGTTTAGAGCTTGACGGCTAGACGGTGCACTGTCCTTTTCTCAGCACATATCAAATCTGCAGGTTAAAGTTAAATCTAGACTTGATTTCCTCTATCGTAATCGCTCCTCTTTCACCCCAGCTGCCAAACTAACCCTGATTCAGATGACCATCCTACCCATTCTAGATTACAGAGACATAATTTATAGATCGGCAGGTAAGGGTGCTCTCGAGCGGCTAGATGTTCTTTACCATTCGGCCATCAGATTTGCCACCAATAGCACACATCACTGCACTTTATACTTCTCTGTAAACTGGTCATCTCTGTTTACCCATCGCAAGACCCACTGGTTGATGCTTATTTATAAAACCCTCTTAGGCCTCGCTCCCTCCTATCTGAGATATCTACTGCAGCCCTCATCCTCCACATACAACACCCATTCTGCCAGTCACATTCTGTTAAAGGTCCCCAAAGCACACACATCTCTGGGTCGCTCCTCTTTTCAGTTCGCTGCAGCTAGCGACTGGAACGAGCTGCAACAAACATTCAAACTGGACAGTTTATCTCAATCTCTTCATTCGAAGACTCAATCATGGACACTCTTACTGACAGTTGTAGCTGCTTTGTATGATGTATTGTTGTCTCTACCTTCTTGACCTTTGTTCTGTTGTCTGTGCCCAATAATGTTTCTACCATGTTTTTGTGCTGCTACCATGTTGTGTTGCTACCATGTTGTTGCCATGTTATGTTGCTACCATGCTGTGTTGTCATGTTTTGCTGCCTTGTTATGTTGTTGTCTTAGGTCTCTCTTTATGTAGGGTTGTGTCTCTCGTTGTGATGCGTGTTATGTCCCATATTTATATTGTATTTCTATTTATTTTTTATCCCAGGCCCCGTCCCCGTAGGAGGCCTTTTGGTAGGCCGTCATTGTAAGTAACATTTTGTTCTTAACTGACTTGCCTAGTTAAATAAAGGTTCAATAATATTTTTTTTTTTTAAACAATGAACCTTTTTCCCCCAGCTCTGTACGGGCCTAAGGCACAGTCAACAATGCACATGTGAGCGCAGGCGATAGTTGTCATTTTTCTGCTGGACAATGTAGGTACACTGGTGAAAAGGGACCTGTCTCAGTATGGCCTTATCAATATAAACATACCAATGACTTAGTCTCCAAAGAGCTAAAGAATGCCAACCCGCTCTCATATAGAGGGGGGATATTAGGGGATTCCCTCTAATGTCACAATCAATGTTTCAACAGTGACATCAAAAAAGACCTTGCTCTAGTCTAGACCTCTCAGCTCTATCTTGACCATTTTGGGGGAGGGGGAAGTGGAGGGGTTTATGGCCCTGAGCCTGAAGAATAATTCTGGGAATATCTGAGACTCAACTGCCCCTGCATCAGTTCTATAACTGGGGTAATCTGGGTTAAACTCCAACGGTAGTAATCTGGGGTAAACTCTGACTGGGGTAATCTGGGGTAAACTCTAATTGGGGTAATCTGGGGTAAACTCTGACTGAGTTAATCTGGGGTAAACTCTGACTGGGGTAATCTCTAATTGGGGTAACCTGGGGTAACCTCTAATTGGGGTAATCTGGGGTAAACTCTCACTGGGTTAATCTGGGGTAAATTCTAATTGAGGTAATTTGGGGTAACCTCTAATTGGGGTAATCTGGGTTAAACTCTGACTGGGTTAATCTGGTGTAAACTCTAATTGGGGTAATCCGGGGTAAACTCTGACTGGGTTAATCTGGTGTAAACTCTAATTGGGTTAATCTGGGGTAAACTCTGACTGGGCTAATCTGGGGTAAACTTTATCTGGGGTAATCTGGTGTCAACTCTAAATGGACTGTTTTTGTCATGTTTTCATGGGCTACTCATACACACAGTGAACCCAAATTGGTCACAATGTGTCACAAGACCAACCAACAGGGCACATGAACCTCTTCACAAGTAAGCCTTATAAACACACTTATGACACATTTTGAGGCCCATTTAATCAAG
Organism: Oncorhynchus kisutch; assembly: GCF_002021735.2. Classification (NCBI taxonomy): domain Eukaryota; kingdom Metazoa; phylum Chordata; class Actinopteri; order Salmoniformes; family Salmonidae; genus Oncorhynchus; species Oncorhynchus kisutch. Next base: position 82,844,675 of record NC_034179.2, on the reverse strand, counting down.
ATAGCGCATGTCACAGCCCCTGTCACAGCCCCACCAGTGCATGTCACAGCCTCTGTCACAGCCCCACCAGTGCATGTCACAGCCCCTGTCACAGCCCCACCAGCGCATGTCACAGCCTCTGTCACAGCCCCACCAGCGCATGTCACAGCCCCTGGCACAGCCCCACCAGCGCATGTCACAGCCCCTATGAGCTGTGCTCCTAACCATGAGTCAGCCGTTGAGACAGTGTGGCCCTTGCAGTGGTTTGAGTAGGAGACTCACAGAGTCTTATCTCTGGGTTACGCCTTCCCCAGGCCAGACAGACACCCTAGTGCTCTAGTCATCCATTACAGTAACTTACAATATTACAACTCATACTGTAACAACTATTTTGTACAGTAACTTGTAATTTAACAGATCTACTCTACTCCAAAAACAGTAAAGGGAAAAAAAAGGCTGGTGGTAACTTGTGGTACAATGACAGGCAATACAAATCTTTAAGTGTACAGTGAGAAGTAGAATATTTTAATGTGTATTCATGTAAAATTGTGTCTTCATTTATCTGGTTACACAATGCATATGTAGTGCTCCAAACACACATAAAACAATGCTGATTAGAAATACTATGCAAATGTGTATAACATTGAAACAACAGAGGCTGATGGACAGATAAGAAGACACTGTTCACTACCGCCATCGTCTCTCAAACCTTGTGACCCTGAGCTTTTTAAACCTCCGTCGACCACTAAATTAAGGTGAGCGGGAAAACTTAAAAAAGTCAACTTTCTTCACATATACCATCACTAATTAAACTGATGAAGAGAAGTGTGATGTTAGCTGTTATTTGAAACATCACAGGCCACAACCAAACACTACAGACCTTAAATTGTACTATACAACTCCCACATAATGCTGGTTAGATTTTACAGTCATTTTTGTACCAATTACAAACAAGAAAAAAAGCACCTGGGTCATTGTACGGTTAGTTAGCAACAGACTAATCGAGAGACTTGGGTTGTAGATAGACAAACTGTCATTCCAAAAATGTATTCTCACTGATAGGCATATATGATAAAATGTTAGTATAAACCTCAGATACATGGAAAGTTAGATCAAGTTGTCTGTCGCATGTTTCATTCAAATCCCCACCTTTTCTCACCTGTACTCCACTCAATACCACTGACCACCAAGCCCCCTCAATGACAGACCCCAGTAAAGGACCCCCGGCCTGCGAGTCCACACCCTTACCTGCACCAAGGTGATCCAGCCTAGTCTGTGGCAGTAGAAATAGGTTGATCGCCACGATGCTAACGTAAACGTACCCAATGATAGAGTGATCTGGGGCGGATGGAGAGGCAGAGAGAGAGAAAGAGAGAAAATGGAGGGAACACCCATTTGAAAGTACGCCGGGGCAAGAAACACTGTACTACGTTCAGCACCAAAGGGGATAGAGAGATAAGGCCTGTGTGACAGACAAACAGCCCTATCGATGTGGCCCACCTTGGGCCAGGGATATCCCAACCCTCCTCTCTCCCCTCCGCCCTCTCTGTTTGGAATGCTGCCAAGTCAGGACACAGGGTGCCAGAGAGCCCAAACCTGTATGGACCAAGAGGACCAGCTTCACCCTGCATGGAGGGGAAAGGGGGTATGGAAGGGGGGCACTCTATCAGTACGTGAGCATCTTGACTTCTGACGTCATCTTGTTAAAGTACTAGGGATTCCCTTCTATGAAGGGAGGGATTCCCCCTCATGATGACCTCGAGTGGGTTTTATTATTAAATTAATATTTTTTTCATTAAGAGCTGCCAAACTTATAAGCAGGCCTCGGTCACACTTCATTTGGATAGTCTGGATTTTCCATCAGTAGATGGTCTACAGATGGTCATACTATCAACAATCTGTTAATAAGCAACTCCTTGCTAAGATTATGGTTAGGGTTAGGATTAGGTTAAGAATACGGGTTCGAGTAAGGTTAGGGTTAGAGTTAAGTTTAGGGTTAGGATAACGGTTAAGGTTAGGGCTAGGGTTAGAGGGTTAGTAGGTAGTTAGTTGAAATGTTACTGATAGTCTGTAGATAGTCGGTATAGCATCTACAAATGGATTATCCAAATAAAGTGTTACCAGGCCCCCACTGACACATGCCTTACTGTATGACCTACTGTAACTCCCCCATCACCCCATGGCTTAACGTTCACACCATCAGATCGACCTTGATCCTTTTAGGGCCTTGATTGGGTCTTGGTTCTCAAACACTAGAAACTGATGACAGCAACATACAATGAAACAAGTAAATATACCTTGTGTATCCAAATATAGAGAGTGCCTGATGGTGGGGGTCTGTGGGTGACCTGTACCATATCTCTATGAGACAGGAGAGGGACATCCATCCTGGCTTTTAATGAGATGAACAGAGATTGAAATATTTAGCTATATTTCCATTTGCTCTGATTCTATAAAACACACAACATACTGTATCTGTATTTGTATCAGAATACCTGTATGAACGATCTCTCCAGGTTTGCGTGAGGAACTTTCTCTATTTTGTGCACCTCCTGTAAGGGAAATAACTAAATGTTTATACTACTGTAAATGCCGGCCCTTGTAATTGAAAAACCGTATAGCCCGGTATGAAATACATTTTTATTAACTGGCTCAATGCTTGTTGGATCTTTCTTTTTTTGGGGCGAGGTAACTTTGAGGAAATCAATAACATCCCCTGTCACCACTCAACAAATGTTGTTACTTTAAACGCGAATGTTATTGATGCACCACCACCATTCTTGCCAGTAGTCAATTAATGCTGAATCAATCTGTGAAAAGCATGAATTGGACATTAGAAATATGACAGTGTGTTCATCCATGCTCATGACAGAGGGGTTACTAGATAAGCAGTGGACCACACCCATGTGTTGACTTTAGAGCAGGGGTACTCAACTCTTACCCTATGAGGTCTGGAGCCTGATGGGTTTCTGTTCTACCTGATAATTAATTGCACCCACCTGGTGTCCCAGGTCTTAATCGGTCCCTTATTAGAGGGGAACAATGAAAAAATGGAGTGGAACTGTCTTGAAGGCTTCAAGTTGAACTTCAGGGCTCTAGATGTTTACTGCACTTGGGCTTTTGCATTCCCAATTTTTCCCCATTTACTATAGCACCTATGCTATTTCCCATTTATGGCACCTGTCTCAGAGCTAAACGGTATTGTAATATACTCATTGTGAACATGTGATCTGATCAGCCTTTTATGTTATGTATATGTAAATTAAATGTTATAAGCAGGAGCTGAAGCATTCTGGGAATGACAATAGTGTGTCTAGTTGAGGGAGTATCAAAGTTATTGAATTACTGAGAAAACAATAAATAATAGGACAAATCAAAAGGGGAGAAGCCTGAGAGAGAGAGAGAGAGAGAGAGAGAGAGAGAGAGAGAGAGAGAGACGGACAGGGATAGAGAAAATAGCAATTTTGCTATGGCACGGGCGGTTATCATAAATAGTGGAGGTCCATCTGCTGTGTCCATATGCCCCTGTACTGTACCTCTTTAGCATTATCGTACGTAATATGCAGAACATAGATGAGGACGTTATTCTCTTGGGGTTGTTTGTCTTGGGAGTCATGGTGTCCTCGGTTCAATCCCCGCAAGGAACACTGTATTCCCGGCATTAGCTACAATATTGACAAACTAAAGAGGCTGTTGGTTGCATCCTTCTTGTGACATACAGTCACTTACTAGCTTCATAATTGATCGAAACCGATGCAGGAGGGAATCTCCTCTAACAAATCATGACAAACCAATAACAAAAATTGCAAATATTATCATGGCAACCCAATCATATATGAATTACACAATGCTAATGTTGAATGCTTCAATTCATAAAGTTCTGATGGGGGAATTGTGTGGCACAAAATGGGCGGCAGAGACAGTGACAGTACTTTGGAGCTCATAGACTGAGACGATAGGCTCTATCTGGCATAGAGCAAGCAGGCTTGCATGAATTATCACTCCTTACCAGAGCCTGTACCCTGGACCCACCTAGCCAGTGTCAGCCACTTACCACCCAAGGAGCAGAAACTCATAAAGGGCCAAAGTGCAAAACCATCAACCAAGCAAAAGGAATTCAACAGACAGTGCACTACACAGAACATACTGTAGAAGTCAGATAAATGTGAAAACTAATTCAGCAAATATCACTTGACAGAATAGGAATTTTTAACGCTGAGTTGAGTATGGCAAGTAATATAAAACTGTAGGCAAAAGATTTAGCCTGTGTCACCCTCTAGTGTACAAATGTGCCTCAGTGAAAACAAGTGTCTGTATGGGTTGCGGTCTCCTCCTCCCTCCTGTGTTGCCAGTAAAGCCTGGGTTCTGAACAGGACAACAATTAGGAAGAAAACAAACAATGTAATTTGATTTTATTTTGAGATTGAAGTCCTCCCAGTGGGTATCAAACATTGTCATCAGCAATCAATAACAGTATTCAGCGATGATAATTCAAATGGCGTGTGATGAACATGGGCTGATGTCTCGTTAGTGTAGCAGACAGACCAGTGGGTGGTGGCCTATATTACCATAACTAGCAATTCATCTACTCACTTGACCAGCTCTACTTAAAGCTAATTGCAAAGCATCAGTTGCAATATGGGAGATCAATACACAGTAACACAACGCGAGACAGGCTTCAGCAGCTCAAATTGATAGTTTAGTTTATATGCCTGATGATGGTGCTATAAACAGATAGGCATAGAAGATCTGGAATAAGGAAGTTCCACCCAACCAGTCTTCCCATGTCCTCCCTTTCTCTGATCCCATAACATAGGAGCTGCCAGGACTGGGGTCATCATACTATAAACCTTTCAGCTTTGGTCTACAGTAATCATATAAAGTCCTGGAACACCTCAATGGGAGCAGAGAGAGAGAAGGAACAGAAAGGAGTCTCTGCTGTGTGAGTGGTGACAGACAGCAGCATTGGTCTGAGTGATAACAGAGGATGGAGGGAATTGAGATCTACAGGATGACACAAGGTGGGCGATTTCTGGTCCACTTTTCCACTTGCTTGCCATCATAGGTGTTCTGGAGAGCGTCCCTGACCTGAAGGGGCATACACATTGTTGAGACCATTTGTGTCAATTTCAAAACATTTGTGTCAATTTCAGTGATGTAAACAAACTGGCTGAAGTTGACAGTTCTGCAACTTCAGAGGAGAAAGCTTCCAGTACTCACATCCTTTTCCATGGGGAAGCCACCTGTTTCCAGCTTGGAGAAGACCAGCTCCCCGTTGATCTCCAACTCGAAGCTGCCTGCAGAAACAACAGCATCACACTTCTCCTCAAAACAAATGTAGGTTTAACCTTGATGGATACATACACAAAACAGGTATGAAAACTGGTATTTTACCAAAAAGAATAGGTAAATATTACAACAATACATTTCACTGTAGCCACCGTGCTTCTACATCTGCATTGCTTGCTGTTTGGGGTTTTAGGCTGGGTTTCTGTATAGCACTTTGTGACAACTGCTGATGTAAAAAGGGCTTTATAAAATACATGTGATTGGTTATCCAGCTGACCTTTTCGTCCTACAAAGCCTGACACCTCCGCTCCAGGAAACTCCACAGCGACAGCCTGCTGAAGTTTCTTGTAGCGGGGCCCGTACCCTCATTGGCCACTGAAACAGTGATAGAAAACCAAAACTATGATGAATAATTAAAACGGCATAAAAACATACAACATACAGACTCAACCTGAGTATTAAAAGATATGGCAGTTGCCATATTTCCATAGTTTGCATAATGGAAATGTTCCATGACTTCCAGTTTCCGGCTTTGTTGTTAAACAAACGCATCCTCCCAAATATAAATGAACATAAACCTACCAGTACTCCACTCTGATCTGCACCACACCCATGGCTTTTGACCCAGATTCTTCTCCTCACTCCTTTCTTGATTGTGCTTTGCTGATGTAAAGGTGTTTTGACTGAGGTTGGAGGAGTAAGAAACCTCAATATGAAAATACAATAGGAGCAATCGTAACCTGCCTCCTTAGTTATGAATCTAAGAGGGTATATTGGATTACATCTTTACTGTCCCAGGTAAGGATGGGCCAGTGATCAACTGAAACAGGAAAGTTACTACACGATAGTTAACTGTTTTTTCATGTAAAACAATAAAACATTGCAAAAATAAAAACCATTGACAATCGAGACACCAAAGGCTCATCATCCTAAGTTATTTGAAGTTTCTATCCTGTTCTTTAGTAATGGATAAGTTCTAGGAAAACATTGAAATGTGTATTGAGACAATAATATCCTGTTCTTTAGTAATGGATAAGTTCTAGGAAAATATTGAAACGTGTATTGAGACAATAATATAGCTGGGCAGGGTAATGGATTCCATGTGTGTAGTGTCAATACCATAACATGCAGGAACAACACCTCCACAAAATGTCATATCTGAGAGGATCTATTCTACAGTGACTTGGAAACATTTCAGTTAACAGAAGTACATAGCTAGCTTGATGGCACTGGTATTTTGAGCTGAACACCAGTTAATTCAGGAAGAAAACTGAAATGGAAATTCCAATTGCCCTGAACATCGATTCAATGTGGATTTATAATTTCAGTTTACTTCCTGAATCGAATTAATTAAAATTGACCACAAACCTGCTTAACACATTCAATACAGGAAGAAAAACTCAGACACACTTTACTTTAGCCAGTCAGCTGGGTTTGATCAATGCAGGTGCAATGTATGAAACGTACCAAGATGCTTCTTGCTCCAAAGGCTTTTCTCTTCCTACTGCAGTTGTCATGGCTGGCTCTGTTGACATTACAGCGTGGGTGTAGCCTACAGCTGTTCCCATTATAGAATGATCACATGACAGTGGCATTCGATGTCTGGATGTGAGCATCAACAAGTGAGTAATTACTGAGACCTGAGTAACACACCTGAGGTGCTATGTTGCCATGGGGATGTACTGTATGGAGAGTTCAGACCTGTGAATGAGCCAATACTCTAATAATATGGTAATATGTTGGTACATAGCCCTTTAGAACTGACATGTTCTCCATTCTAATGGAGTTGAGTAGTTATTACAGAAGTGAAAAAAAGAGAAGAAAAAACATGCTAAGTAGTTTTGAGCATGACACGTTAAGACAATACTAACATATTTATAGAGTTAAATAATCCATAACTTTATTTTGTGATAGAAGTTCTCCTAATGGGTATCATACTTGACAGCCCTGGGCAACAGAAAAAAACAGTATTCAGAGATGATATTCAATAAACTGTGCGCATAAACAGGGGGTGATGAGGTGTCGTTAGTGATAGACAGACCAGTGAGAGATGGCTTTCAAAACAACTTAGGATTTATCTACCTGCAAGGTCAGCTCTACTAATAGTTCAGCTGATCATATATAAAAGCCACTGAGTCAATGAAAATGCATTATCTATGATTCAGTGGCAGTATACAATTGCAAATTCACAAGAGGTTTGGTTACTACGGTGTTTCTCATGTTCCGGCTAAAGAGAACAGTTCAAAACAGAGATATAGTTCACAGTTAAAGACACAGCCTGGAATGCTCCAGGCAGATTAGCTATAGATGGACATAACTGAAGAAAAAAAAACGGATTAAATCCAAGTTCCGACGTTTAAAGATACATAAAAGTTGTAGTGACAGAACTGAACAAAAACATTAAAAGTCTAAGCTTCAACCTTGATTAAAGTGTCTCCACTTTAGAACACATCTTATTAAATACATTGACAAATATTGCATTGACAGGTTCAAGCAGCACATTCATCATCATAGTAGGGTACAGGATACATGTTGTGAAACAGGGCTTATGATGCTTAGAGCTAGGTGATAGAATTATTTTCACAGAGGGCTGAAAATAATTGAGCTCCTTCCCTTCTTGCTTTTGGTACTCAATAACATTTATCTTTTACGTTCATCAAAACTTTGTTTATGTCTGGCCAATGATGGTGCTGTATTATTTGAGAGGAATTAGAACAATCAGGCAGTAACTGTCTGCCAGGCAATGAGGCTTTCGGGAAAAAATAGAGTGCTCCCCTCAACCAGTCTGCCCCTCGATCTTACGGTCTCCTCCATTTCTCTGATCCCATAACATAGAATCTGCCAGGACTGGGGTCATCATACTATAAACTTTCAGCTTTGGGCTACAGTAATCATATAAGTCCTGGAACACCTCAATATGAGCAGAGAGAGAGAGGGGAGAGAGAAGGCACAACAAAACCTTATGACAGGTTGTACTCTAAATCAAAGACAGTGGTCTTAGTCCAACTCTGCTAGTGTAGTTTCGACACGAGAGTTTCGTGTCACCCTCATGCCCGGTTAGTGCAAAGGCTGAGTGAGTAATGACAGTGGCAGTGATGGATGCACACTGTCCTGTCTTCAGCATGCTGCTGTCAGGAGAGGGCAGGGTTGGAGAATAGAGGGAGAGGAGATCTACAGGATGACACAAGGCGGGCGGCTCTTGGTGATCTTCTCCACTGGCTTGCCATCATGGGCTTTCTGTATAGCATCCATGATCTGCATGGGGACAAGACATATTGTGTCATTGGGGGTAGCCATTGGCAGTTGACACACACAGTGTGTCAGACATTAAAATGACAGCCTTGTAAGAAGTTAACAACTTACGTCGTCTTCATATGGGAAGCCGCTTGTTTCGAGCTTGGAGAAAACTACTTGCCCGTTGATCTCAATCTCAAAACTGCCTGCAGAAACAAAAAAGCATAAAATCAAAGAAAACAATGTAGTCTGAGAATATGGTAGAAACATACTCACCAGGCAGTTTATTAGGTACACCACCCTGTTCAAGAAAATGGTTCACTCCTACAGACAGTGAGTCATGTGGCCGTGGCTAGCTATATAAAGCATGCAGACCGGCACAGGCATTCAGTTGCTGTGCAATTGGATGTTAGAAAAATGGGCAAAACAAGTGACCCAAGTGACTTTGAGTGCGGTATGATCGTTGGTGCCAAACACATCGGATTGAGAATCTCTGAAACGGCCTCCTGGGCTTTTCAACGACAACAGTGTCTAGGTTCTCCAGAATGTTGCCACAAACCAAAACAATCCAGTCAGCAGCAGTCCTGTGGGCAAAAACAGCTCATTCATGAGAGGTCAAAGGAAAATTTCAAGAATCGTGCAAGCTAACAGGCGGGCCACAAACAGACAAATAATGTCCGAGTACAACAGTGGTGTGTAGAATGGCATTTTAGAACGCACCGATCCTTGTCACGGATGGGCTGTTGCAGCAGACATCCACACCGGGTTCCACTCCTACCAGCTAAACACAAGAAGAAACATCTCCAGTGGGCACGCGACCGTTGCTTTATGATGATGGCAGAAACAGGATTTGGCGTAAGCGGCATGAGTCCATGGACCCATCCTGCCTGGTGTCAATGGTACAGGCTGATTGCGGTGGTGTACCACGATCCAATCTGCAGCAACTGCATGATGCCATTGCATCAGTGTAGGTCAACATCCCTTTGGAATGTGTCCGACTTGAAGAATCCATTCCCCCAAATAATTCAGGACGTTCTGGAGGCAAAGGGGGGTCCGTGTGGCAGTGAGCTCCCATCACTGCCACTGTCATTACTTACTCACCCTTTGCACTAACCTGGCATGAAGGTGACACACACCTCTCTAATAAACTGTCCAGTGAGTATATAGCTACAGACGAAAGAACATGTAACAAAATGTCAAAATGCTTCACAGTATTAGTGTACTTACCAACACTGTACGTACCTGTATTGTCTGTAGTATGCTGTGGAAAGGACCAACTTACCTTGCCTTCCTACGAAGCCCGACACTTCCGCTTCAGTGAATTCCGCGGTGACAACCCGCGCGAGCTCCTGATAGCGGGGCCCGTACCCTCATCCACCGCTAAAGACAACGACAAAACAAAAACACGACTTGGTGATGAATAATTAACTCTAAAGTAGTTGGGGGAAAATGTCCAAGCAATGTCTAAGGTAAACATTCATCAACTAACGTTAGCTAGCATAAAACATAGCCCGTTTCATAATAAAAGACTGGGTACTCTGCGCTATGAAGGTGGCTAGTTCGAGCTGGTAGCTACTAAGGCATTGGAGCTGCTTAAAAAAAATGGGAATAATCCAATAAATGGAATATAAACATACCAGTATTCGACTTTGACTTGCACACCCATGGCTGTTGAAGAAACTAGCTAGCTTGCTAGTTCCTTCTTCTCGATAAGCTGATTCAGGTTTGACCTAAAGACACGATTGTGTAACACAGATGCTAAAAAGGCGACATAGCTAGCTAAAGCGTATGAACAGAGAAATGCTGTTGATTGGGAGGTGGGAGGAGCGAGAAAAAGCAGGAAGAAAATACTAGCAGGGACCTGTTCCAATACTTTTGAAATGCATCCATCCTTTCACTTTCTTCTTCCCTTCTTTGAGATTATTGATAATCTGTTTGAATGGCAATTACTATAGACATATAGGTGAGGTTTGGGTCGTTATTGGTGACACTGCAATGAACATTCCAACTTTGTAGCAAAAATCAATTGCAGTAGCAGTATTTGAAAACAATGGACAATTGTCTGTCCATTGCGTAGTTTGCCATTTTTTTTCTAGGAATGCTGTCAAAATTAATGTTTGGTATGCAAGATTGCAGTTTTTACCTACCGGAATCAAACTGCACCAATCAATTAAGACATGCTTCACAACATGATGTATATACTTGCCTCTCAGTAATGGGCAAGTCAACATAAGACTGTACAGGTGTACTGCATCAATGACAATGGTGGGCTGGGCAGATGACAAACTCAGACGGATGAGTCATGTCATAAAGTAGGGTATTTTTCTTCCTTATGTTTTACTTTTGCAAGGTATGCTGACTCAGAGGAGTGGCTTGTTGATGTCTCTTTAACTGCAATAAATGGCTGGCTCCTTACTTATGCTGCATTCATAACCAAGTGGGGAAGTAGTATTTACCACATATACGACTGGTAAAAGTCCAGTTGAATGGCCCTCCAACTGGTAATTACTATTGGGAAGCTCGTCTGTCATCCTTGAGCTCCAACTTCTCCCACATGCTGAACTCTGACATCACCTACTAAGGACATTTCCTTGATACCAGCATTTTCAGAAGTAGATTTTTTTTATTTAACCTTTATTTTATTAGTGAGTCATACTGAGACCAAGGTTAATTTTACAGATTAGCCCTGAATTACATAAATTACAGAAAATACACACATCAAAATACAAAATGCAAGCAGAAAGAAAAACACAGTCATAAAAAACAAACACATTAATCTGTAATAAGGTCCTCAATCAGCTTTCTGAATTGGCCTAGAGACCAATTGTTCCACAATTAAGGTGCAAGAAAACTCAGTAGAGACTAAAGGAATTTCCAGAGTTAGCCATCCCTGAAACCGGGTGTGGTAGCTTGTATGTCTAAAGTTTAGGAATGATGTTAAGTACAGTGGGTCTTTTTGTAAAAGAGCTTTATAAATTAAGACATAGCAATATATCAACCTATGTGACATTAAAGAGGGCCAACCAACATTCTAGTAGAGAAGGCAGTGATAAGTACTAAAATTGTCGCCTGTAATAAATAGCAGTGCGCTATTATAAACTGCAACTAACAGCTTTAATGAAGTGGCAGCTGCATTTATATAGATGATGTCGCCATAGTCTAGGACCGATAGAGATGTCTACTGAATAATATGCTTTCTACTAAACCCATTTTTATTCTCAGTTTATTCTCATGCATTCAATTCATATTTACAACTTCACAACTCGTAATTACCATCTTCCCATTTGGTTTTAAACATACCATTATTACTGCTTATTACTGCCCACCTTCAGACTCATAAAGACATCACAAGTCATCAAGGCAAGTGTCCACTCCCTTCAGAGTAAAAGCTACACCCCAGTCTTTCAGGAAATTGTTGTAAGCTAGAAGTAAAATGACTTATTGGGCATTGACATGATGACTAAAATGAGTTGGATTGTAACAATTTTGGAGAGAAACTAAGCACAGATAAAGCTTAAGATCAAGAGAAATGGAAACCAAAGATTCATCAACATGTGGTAAGTTTTTTCATCTCAATTGTCTTACATATCAACTTTAGAAAAAGGTTGTACTGTATATAAAGGACAATTTACACATGGCTTGTGAAGTTGTTTTTAATAACTTTAGCATCAATCAGTGTAAAAGTATTACTCTAACCCTAACATGGCCAGTTTAATGTAAGTTAAGATGATTAACTGCCCTCTTCTATCAATGTGGTGCGTGTACTGATATTTCTTGGCAACATTACATTACTTATAGCAACTATTAATGTTTTTATGATATCCCCATGTACTGTATGTATACTATGTGTGGCAGGTACATACTGTGTGTGGCAGGTACATACTGTGTGTAGCAGGTACATACTGTGTGTAGCAGGTACATACTGTGTGTAGCAGGTACATACTGTGTGTGGCAGGTACATACTGTGTGTAGCAGGTACATACTGTGTGTGGTAGGTACATACTGTGTGCAACATGTGACAGACATCTGATCAAGTGGTCAATACACCACGTTATCAGTAGTTTCATAGTGGCGTAATACACACACAGCTACATGTTATCTGTGTCTGTTTGTGTATGCACTGTACTTGTGACTATAAGTGTGTGTGTGTTTATGTATGTACTTGTGACTGTACATGTTTGTGTTTGTGTGTGTACTTGTGACTACGTGTGTGTGTTTGTGTGTGTACTTGTGACTACGTGTGTGTGTGTTTGTGTGTGTACTTGTGACTACGTGTGTGTGTGTGTTTGTGTATGTACTTGTGACTATAAGTGTGTGTGTACCTGTGACTGTACGCGTGTGTGTTTGTGTATGTACTTGTGACTATAAGTGTGTGTGTTTGTGCATGTACTTGTGACTATAAGTGTGTGTGTTTGTGTATGTACTTGTGACTGTACGTGTGTGTTTTTTTAAACAATTTATTCGTTAATCATTGTGGGAATGACAGTCCCTTTAAAATGGAAGCCTAATGTCAGGCAGTTTAACACAAAATGTGCACTAGCATGAACAGTAACTCTCACGTCTCTTGTTTGTGTGTCTCTCAGACCTGAAAGTTGTCCTTCTTGGCGGCAGAAACTCTGGGAAGAGCGAAGTAGGCAATGTGCTGCTGGACAGGGAGGAGTTTGTCATCAAGGAGCGGACTACGTGCTCTAGGAGGGTGGGAGAGGTGGCAGGTGGGTGGGTTACTGTGGTGGACACACCTGGCTGGTGGTGTGACTTCAGGGTGCAGGACACGCCTCAGCTGGTGAAAAGGGAGATAGTGCGCAGTGTCTCTCTGTCCACCCCGGGACCCCATATTTTCCTTATCGTCATTGAGGCACACTCAGTGTTCTGTGAGAAGCGTCGCAGGGCTGTAGAGGAGCACCTGGCCCTCCTCAGTGAGAGAGTGTGGAGTCACTGTATGGTCGTCTTCACCTGCAGTGACTGGCCTGGACACCTGCACATGGAGCAGCAAGTCAAGAGAGGAGGCACGGCCCCACTGTGGCTGGTGGAGAAATGCAGTCATAGGTATCACTGCCTCAACATGAAGAGTGGACCAGGTGGAAATCAGGTCACAGAGCTGTTCAGGAAGATGCAGAGACTGGTGACAGAAAATAGTCACAGCTGTTTTAAAATGGAGGGACTGCTACCCGTATGCTCTCATTGGCTGGCCCTTGCTACATATTCGTCGCCAGACCCACTGGCTCCAGGTCATCTATAAGTCTATGCTAGGTAAAGCTCCGCCTTATCTCAGCTCACTGGTCACCATAACAATACCCACCCGTAGCACACGCTCCAGCAGGTATATCTCACTGGTCACCCCCAAAGCCAACACCAATTTTGGCCACCTTTCCTTCCAGTTCTCTGCTGCCAATGACTGGAACGAATTGCAATAATCGCTGAAGTTGGAGACTTATATCTCCCTCACTAACTTTAAGCATCAGCTATCTGAGCAGCTAACCATTGGCTGCAGGTGCACACAGCCCATCTGTAAATATCCCATCCAACCTACCTGCCTCATCCCCATATTGTTTTTATTGACTTTTTTGCTCTTTTGCACACCAGTATTTCTACTTGCACATCCTCATCTGCACATCTATCACTCCCGTGTTAATTTTCTAAATTGTAATTACTTCGCTACTATGACCTATTTATTGCCTTACCTCCTTACTACATTTGCACACACTGTATATATATTTTTCTATTGTGTTATTGACTGTACTTTTGTCTATTCTATGTGCAACTCTGTGTTGTTTTTTGTCGCACTGCTTTGCTTGATCTTGACCAGGTCGCAGTTGTAAATGAGAACTTGTTCTCAACTGGCCTACCTGGTTAAATACAAAATAAATAAAAAATAAATATTTCTCATTGTGCTGCTTCATTTCATTGTGTGCTCCTACATTTTCCAACTTAGGCGCACATGTGCTCCTTGTTAAAAATGACAGCGTAAAGCACTATCTATTATGATGTTGCATTGTTTCCTTCAGGGGAGTCATGTCATCTCTCCGAAATCAGAGTCGTACAGCTTGGAGCTCGGGGCTCAGGGAAGAGTTCAGCAGGAAACACCATCCTGGGTCAAGGAGGAAGCTTTGAGGTCAGAAGGAGAACAGCGCAATGCATGGTGGGAGCAGGGGATGTTGCCGGAAGACAAGTCACTGCTGGTGGATGAATTACTTCTCTCAGGATAGTCCTGTTTTTCACAGACAGGAGATAGTGTGTAGTGTATCTCTTTGCTTCCCTGGTCCACATACCCTCCTGCTGATGGTGCGTGTGGACCGGTCCTTCACAGAGACCTACAGGAGAGCTGTGCAGGAGCACCTAGAGCTCATCACAGACACAGTCTGGGCTCACATCATCGTCCTGTTCAACTTTGGGGACTGGCTGGGAGACACAACCATCGAGCAGCACATTGAGAGTGAGGGGGAGGCCCTCCAGTGGCTTGTGGAGAAGTGTGGCAACAGGTATCATGTCCTCAACAATAGAAGCAACTCAGGATTTCAGGTTACGGAACTGATGAGAAAGATTGAGGAACTGATGTCATGCAACAGCAGTTGTTACTGTAAGATTGAGGGTGGGATTCTACAGGAGAAGAGGAGGGAAGAACAGAAAAGAGCAGGGGAGAGACTGACGAGGAGGCAGAAACAAAGAGAGACTGACAGATCTCTATTAGGTGAGTTAAATCAATCTCTCTCAAAATGCACTTTAGGTGTCTGATTCTATTCATATTGGTGTGAAATGTTTAGGATGAATATTTTGCAATTGTTCATAGTGCTTTAAATCTGACAATGTGAATGAAACACTTTGTATTCATACATTTTATGTCCACAGCAGATGTGTTATACATGACAGTATTCTTATTTGTTTGTGACAGGGGAGCTCTACTGTCCCTCAGAGCTGAGAATAATGCTGCTGAGTGGCCGCAACACAGGCAGGAGCTCTGCTGGAAACACCATCCTGGGCAGAGAGCACTTTAAAGTAGGGTGCCATGCTACTGACTGTGTGGAAGGACAAGGAAAGGTCAGGGGTGAGACTGTGACAGTTTTGGACCCACCAGGCTGGCTGTCAGTGGGTCCTGGCTCCCTGATGTCTCCCTCAGCCTCTGGGGTAACTGTGGTCCTGGTGGTTGTGAATGTGAGCTCCTCCTTCAGCCACACTGTCTGGAGAACAGCAGAAAAACACCTGGAGGCGCTCGGAGAGAAAGTATGGAATATAACCATGGTCCTATTCCCCTTTGGGGACTGGCTGGGGGACACAACCCTGGAGCAGCGCATTGAGAGTGAGGGAGAGCCCCTCCAGAGGCTTGTCGAGAAGTGTGGCAACAGATATCATGTGTTGGACAGTAAGAACCAAGGGACTGGTGCACAGGTCACTGACCTGCTACAGAAGATAGAGGAGATGCTGGTAGAGGAGAGGTTGGAGGTTCTACAGAGAAGAGAATAGGTTGGGAAGAGTCTCACAGGGATGCAGGAGCCAGAGATGGATGGAGTGATGGGAGAGGGCAGAGAGGTCCTTGTAGCAAACCACACAGATGCTCCCTTTCATGATGGTAAGCAAGACTGATGCACATTAGATAGAACTTACAGTGCATCATTTCATGATGTATTTACTATTTATTCTGACAGAGCTCTCTTGTGTTGCAGCGTGTGAGGTGGCTAGTTCAGAGGACCTTCTAACCCCAGATGACTCAGGAGCCCCAGACTTTGGTGTACAGGAGTTGGCACTACCAGAGGCCAGTGGAGAATGGTGGACTGAAGCAAATCACTCCTTCCTGGATGTGGAGAGGCTTCTGTCCAGCATGGCCAGTGTGCTTCAGGGGAATCAGGAGGGGCTGATGTGGAACATGGGGGGCAGACAGACGCTAGTGGTGACCCTCCCAGACTGTCTCCACACTGGACCTACTCAGAGCCATCATCTGAGATGGAATGGACAGAATGGTAGAAAACCGGTCACCCTGTTCTCTCCAGGACACCAAGCTCTCCTCCTGGTCCAGCAACTGCTGGGGAAGAAAGACATAGTGGATATACAGTCCCTTGGACACCCCAGGCTGAGGGACAGGACCCTCAAGGAGATTGCCAGAACAGGAGGCCTGCAGGCCTTGATTGACCAATGGGGGGAACAGTAATTTGGAGGAGCTTGAATCCTTCATTGACTCCTATTTTGAAATGGTGTGGAAGAAAACCATGGGGTCTTTCATAATAGAGGAGGACGACTGTCTCACCAGCAACAGCCCAGAGCTGAATGATGTTGGGGAGGATCTTGTAAATAATGGTGACCAGGAGGTGCTGTCATCCATTGACAAGAAGCTGTCTAAGCTGGACCTCCTGGAAGGCATGCAGAGAGACTTGCTGGACCTCAGACAGAGTCTAGATCGCAGCTGTGACATCATACAGGAACTCAGTGACTAAATTAAAGCAACACAGAAGCCTGCTGTTCCCTCTGATGCAGGGGAGGCAGAAGTGGAGGAAAGTTGCTAGAGGAGAGATGTTCAACAATAACATAAATGATAAGTTATAGATTGGTTTGTTTTATCTAAATATGCCCTAACATCATTGTTCAGGTAACAACTAATTAACAGTATTGATTAATTGATGGAGTAAATGCTAATGGTGAGGCAGTATATTAACTTCATTATGTCATATGTTTCCACAAGGGGGAGCCCTCTGACAAGCAATTGTGGGGGGGTTGGTCTCCTGCATAGGTTACTGTATCTATTCACTACATGAAATATTTCACTCCATTATTATGCAAGATACCAGTCATTTTAAATCAGTTATTGTTGATAATTTCCTAGATGATTATTTTATTTATCTTATGAGGCTTGTATAAAGACATATCAGGGTCCAGATGACAGCACATGTGTCATGCCATAAAAGTAACATATTATATATCATGAAACATATCATGCCATCCAGGGGGCGACTCTTTTTTTGTGTTTGCTCATGAGACTTGTTTGAGTCAATGTAAAAAGAATTGACAGCAACAAAGACTGAGAGCCGTGACCCTCTTAGGTGGTGGGTAAGCTGAGGATGAAAAACTGTCTGACTGTGCTGTGGTGACTGTCTGCAGGTGCTGCAGCCCCAGCCTCAGCCCACTGGCTGATGACTCATCTCTCTACAGCAGAAGCAGAACATGTACAGTAGAACTGGGCTGATTCACAACTGGAAGGGAAATACTGTAGGTCTTCACATTGGGTAGCTACTGTTCATAAATAAGGGCATGGAGTTTTTCCTCTTCAGGTCACATGGTTAGGAAACACTTCAGGTGCTATTCACAATTGCTCTTCATCTTGCAACATGCTGAGGTGTGTGAGAGGGAGAGAGAAAGAGTGAGAGAGAAAGGGGGAGGAATAGTAAGAGAGAGAGGGAGAGCAAGAGAGAGAGATGCAGAAACAGAGCATGTCCTAAATTACCTTCAATCTCCAGTTAATGGAAAAACAGGAAGTTGGTTCAGGCAGACCAGACATTGTGTTAGCTGAGAATACCATAAAGCTGGAAGGCTACATTTCTAAACCCTTTCAGAATTTGTACAAGAGCCAGAGAGATGAGTCACACAGACACATACAGCGGCTAATAGATTTCTGGCTGGGTAAGTAAACACTCTGCAAAGCCTGGTGCAGTCAAGGTCAATCTCTATCTACCTTTAAAGCCAACATGTAAGAACCTCAAAGTAAAGTGTTTTTATAGGGCAATTTTTGTTGAAATCCGGATATGGGAAGACATTAAAAAAAATGTTTTTGCCAAGCTATTATTTTTTGGACCCTCTGAACTAGGTTACAACGTTGACAGATTGATAAAAAAATAGATGTTTTATTGTCACATACACCAGATAGGTAGTACTGTAAAAAATATTGATACTCAGACATTGTAGAATTGCTGAAACTTAGGCCAAAAACCAGCCAGACAATTGTACTTTCCTCTCAATACTGTTTTTTGTCAACCTCTAGTTTAACTCTCTACATCCAATATTCACCTTTGCCAATAGCAACACTGGGTTATTTTAGAGTAAAGAAATCCCACAGCCACAAAGTGAGGCTCTTGGGGCATAAATGCACTTGTTTAATTTCTGACACATAGCCTCGGCATCCAGTCTCTTCCTTGGCCTGGTGTGTTTTTCCCTACTCAGACTAGAAGTTCCATTCTGGAAGCATGCATTATGCAGCGATCCCCAGACTGCTTGGAGAGAGTGAGGAGGGTCCCACCTGGTGTGTTCAGAGTGCATCTCCCCACCGCCCACCTTACTGGCCAATGGGAGAGAGGGTTGTGACTGCCATCCCAGCATTGCCTGGACTGGAGAGAAAGGAGAGTAAGTACAAAGTGGTAAACAGAGAGGATATGGGATGTTTTAATATGTTGTAAAACAACAGATGTAAACTCCACTCTTAGGAAAAAAAGGGTTCCAAAAGGGTTCTCCGGCTGTCCCCAAAGGAGAACCCTTTTGGGTTCCATATAGAACCCTCTGTGGAAAGGGTCTCCTATGGGGACAGCTGGAGAACCCTTTTAGGTTCCAGATAGCAAATTTTTCCTAAGAGTGTACAAGGGAGGAGGAAGGGAAATAGTGGTGATGAGTAGATTTGGTGTTTGTAAGACTTCCTCCCACTGTGAGCCAGAGGTGACTTGTTTGCAATCATGACCTCTTTATCTCTGTCAGTCTCTCTCTGCATCTCACTGCATTATTCCCTCATGAATATCAATCCCCCTTTTATCCACTCCTCCCTCTCTTTCTCACTCTCTTGCTTTATCATCCATCCTCCTTTAGCCTCCAACAGCCTAACACAGCAGGCATAGAAAGATGTCTGAGCGAAGTTCCCACTTCCGATGTTCAGGGGAAACAGAAGTTAGGTTGAAAATACTCCATCCCTGTAAAGCAGATGTTAGCATGTCCTGGTGACTCAGCATAGGATAGTCCTCCAGTCACTAGTCTTCCTCTCTCTACCCCCCCCCCCCCCAATCTTACAGCTCCAGTTGTGAGTCTCAGCCCTCCCCACTCATTAAAAAAGATTTGCAGCTTGGACGGAAGCTGGAGAGAAATGGATCTCTCAGCGTGATGGCGGTGCAGTGGCCGTTTGGCCCAGGAGACAGTCTTGAGCCACATTCATCTCCATTAGTAGGACAGCCCCCCCCCCCCCCCCCCCCACACACACACAGGCACACATACGGGATCACGTTTCACCGCCTGCTATTTTTCCAGGTGGAGAGAGAGGATGGGAAAAGGAGGTAGGGAGAGAAGCAGCCTTGGAGAGGGAGGGAGAGAGAGGGATGATTTAGACTTCGTGAAAAATAAATCAGCCATCCTTCCCTTCCCCTCTCCACGCTCCAATGTCATGACCCCCCCAAGGGGTCAATGTCTGTCTGGGGTGGTACACTGTAGATCAGGGGGAGGGCTGAACCTCTATACCTCATAAAGAGTGCATCTTGATATGCATAGGGCCATATGCTTTCTGATTTCATATGAATAAAAACAAGCATTTATTAAAAAGCTGCTGGACACAACTGTCATAATGTTTATCTACAAAAAATATATTTTGATCGATATAATAACAAACAATAGTGAAGCTTTCAAAATATGCCATGGGACCCAGAAGGATTCAGAAGGACTCTATTGGGGGAACAGGATAAGGCTTGTGGTCAGGCCCAGTTCCTAAAATGAATTATTATTATCCGATGAATCAGCTGTGATTGGTTTGTACCTGGCCTGAAACAGAGACCGCTTGGCTTACCCAAGAATGTAAAGGTAACTGAACTAAATGACTATCGCCCAGCAGCACTCACTTCTGTCATAATGAAGTGCTTTGAGAGACTAGTCAAGGATCATAACACCTCCACCTTACCTGTCACCCATGATCCACTTCAATTTGCTTACCACCCCAATAGGTCCATAGATGACGCAATCGCCATCACACTGCACACTGCCCTATCCCATCTGGACAAGGGGAATACCTGTGTAAGAATGCTGTTCATTGCCTATAGCTCAGCATTCAACACCATAGTACCCTCCAAGCTCATCATTAGGCTTGAGCGTTCTCAGCCCCCTCCAGTACTCCCTGTTCACCCATGACTACGTGGCCATGCACGCCTCCAACTCAATCATCAAGATTACAGACGACACAACAGTAGTAGGCTTGATTACCAACAACGAGACAGCCTACAGGGAGGAAGTGAGGGCACTCGGAGTGTGGTGTCAGGATAACAGCCTCTCACTCAACATCAACAAAACAAAGGAGATGATCTTGGACTTCAGGAAACAGCAGAGGGAGCACCCCCTTATTCACATCGACGGGACAGTAGTGGAGAAGATGGAACGTTTTAAGTTCCTTGGCGTACACATCACTGACAAGCTGAAATGGTCCCCCCACACCGACAGTGTGGTGAAGAAGGCGCGACAGCACCTCTTCAACCTCAGGAGGCTGATGTAATTTGGCCTGTCACCTAAAACCTTCACAAACTATTACAGATGCACAACTGAGAGCATCCTGTTGGGCTGTATCACCGCCTGGTATGACAACTGCACTGCCCACAACCTCTCCAGAGGGTGGTGCGGTCTGCACAACACATCACCGGAGCCAAACTTCCTGCCCTCCAGGACACCTACAGCACCCGATGTCACAGGAAGGCCAAAAAGATAATCAAGGACAACAACCACTCGAGCCACTGCATGTTCACCCCGCTACCATCCAGAAGGCGAGGTCAGTACAGGTGCATCAAAGCTGAGACAGAGAGACTGAAAAACAGCTTTTGTCTCAAGGCCATAAGACTGTTAAACAGACAGGCTGCTGTACATACAGACTTGAAATCATTGGCCACTTTAATAAATGGATCACTAGTCACTTTAATAATGCCACTTCAATAATGTTACATATCTTGCATTACTCATCTCATATGTACAGTTGAAGTCGGAAGTTGACATACACTTAGGTTGGAGTCATTAAAACTCGTTTTTCAACCACTCCACAAATTTCTTGTGAACAAACTATAGTTTTGCCAAGTCAGTTAGGACATCTACTTTGTGCATGACACAAGTCATTTTTCCAAGATTGGTTCATCGTTGGGAGCAATTTCCAAAGGTACCACGTTCATCTGTACAAACAATAGTACCCAAGTATAAACACCATTGGACCACGCAGCTGTCATACCGTTCAGGAAGGAGACACGTTCTGTCTCCTAGAGATGAACGTACTTTGGTGAGAAAAGTGCAAATAAATCCCAGAACAAAAGCAAAGATGCTGGAGGAAACAGGTCCAAAAGTATCTATATCCACAGTCAAACAAGTCCTATATCGACATAACCTTGAAAGGACGCTCAGCAAGGAAGAAGCCACTGCTCCAAAACTCCCATAAAAAAGCCAGACTATGGTTTGCAACTGCACATGGGGGAAAAGATCGTACTTTTTGGAGAAATGTCCTCTGGTCTGATGAAACAAAAATAGAACTGTTTGGCCACAATGAACATCGTTATGTTTGGAGGAAAAAGGGGGAGGCTTGCAAGCCGAAGAACACCATCCCAACAGGGAAGCACAGGGGTGGAAGCATCATGTTGTGGGGGTGCTTTGCTGCAGGAGGGACTGGTGCACTTCACAAAATAGATGGCATCATGAGGTAGGAAAATTATGTGGATATATTGAAGCAACATCTCAAGACATCAGTCATGAAGTTAAAGCTTGGTCGCAAATGGGTCTTCCAATTGGACAATGACCCCAAGCATACTTCCAAAGTTGTTGCAAAATGGCTTAAGGACAACAAAGTCAAGGTTTTGGAGTGGAAGCACAAGCATTTCGCTACACTTGCAATAACATCTGCTAAGCATGTGTATGTGCCCAATAACATTTTATTTTATTTTTACTATCTAGATTTTCAAGAACTGAACGTTCCCCAACCCCTCCTGTCCCCCCTGCAAATACCAGGTCGAGGGTAACCTCAAGTACAAAGTTGCAGGAAACAATTAAGACTAACAATTGGGCACCAGTGAAACTGAGTTCCAGTTAATTTTGAATCTGCGTCTGTTTCTCATGGACTAGTACCTGCTAAATCATGAACCTCATCCACTGCTCTGCAACATACTGTATATTAACAACTTATGACAGGGTTGATGCTACAAACCACTGAGAAGAAGGCTATGAGAAGACCCTCTCCTAGCCGATGAGGACTGGGTTTACCTCTTTCTGACCCTGAGCTCTATTGAACCTTCAGACATTTTAATAAACTCTACTTCTCATCATGTGTTGCTGGATGAAGATGTAGTGGGATGGAAAAACTTTCCCTGTTGCCTCAAGAGCTGTGGCCACAGATAGATAGAGTGCTCTTACAAATAACCTGACGTAATATATATTCCTTCCTGTTATGAAATGGCATGTCTGGATATTTCTGTGATTGTTGTTGGACGGTCTTTTTCACCTGTAAACAATTCTGATACGGATGGGGTTTGTATAGAGTGGACACTGTGATGATATAACAGCAAGGCTATTGCTTTGTGGCTGGAATGATAAGGGACACAAAGAGCAGTATATGTTCACACTGCTATGCTTTATCTTGGCCAGGTCGCAGTTGTAAATGAGAACTTGTTCTCAACTAGCCTACCTGGTTAAATAAAGGTAGAAATAAAAAAATATAGCCTGTATGGATTCAGCATGTAAGGTTGTCTATGATGAGGTTTATTGGGCTGCTGATTGGAGAGAGAGATGGTGAAAATACAGCAAGTTAGAGAGAGGAGGAGAAAAGGAGGAGGAGAAAAGGAGGAGGAGAAAAGGAGGAGGAGAAAAGGAGGAGGAGAAAAGGAGGAGGAGAAAAGGAGGAGGAGAAAGGGGAAAGAGTTCAAGTGCAAATTCTAGCATCCATTTGCAAAAACATAGAGACATAAGCATGCCACACACTGCCACAAAAACATCCTGTATACACACTTGCATAGCACGGACTGTACAAACACACGCAAACACATGCACACGCACACAAACACACACACACCAATGCAAACGCACACACACACACAGAACATTTATTATCTCCTTGTTTGCTTGTTGGGGATTTCCAGGACATTAGCTTGAAGCCATGTGTGCTGCTTGACTGAACCTGTCCCAGCCACACAAGGTTAAAGGCTTTGATCACTGCCAATGAGGCAAACAATATGGTCAGACTGACCCGTGCAAATAAGCATATGCACAACACAGACAGACAGACAGACAGACAGACAGACAGACAGACAGACAGACAGACAGACAGACAGACAGACAGACAGACAGACAGACAGACAGACAGACAGACAGACAGACAGACAGACAGACAGACAGACAGACAGACAGACAGACAGACAGACAGACAGACAGACAGACAGACAGACAGACAGACAGACAGACAGACAGACAGACAGACAGACAGACAGACAGACAGACAGACACACACACATTATCTTTCCACATCCGCCCTGGGTGGCAAGTAAAATTACACACAAACAAACTAAATACATATTGAAGCACACACATCAGCATAATGTAGGCCTACATTTGTGTTTGGATGTTTTGGATTCATAATTAAGCATTCTTTGGATTGCCATTTCACAATTGGTGTATTATTAATTTATATGGTTTATTTCATCGGATCAGGCACACACTTTGATTATCCTATTAAATGTCATAATTCATTAGTAAATATTATTCAATAGAATGGAGCTGAGGAAGTCCAGTGTTTGCAGAGTTCAATGAGAGCCTGAGCTCAGATCACATTGTGGAAGGGAAGGAAGCAGGGAGGAAGAGAGAGGAGATCAGGTTATCACTGATGGCTATTCAATACCAGGCCACCAACCAATCAGATTAGTACCTCACTGTGCCTGGCTGTCAATACTCATCACTAAGATCGTCTGTGTGAACACTTCTCCTTTCCTCCTTCCCTCATTTGCTTTTTCTTTCAGTTCCTCTCCTCTCCTCTCCTCTCCTCTCCTCTCCTCTCCTCTCCTCTCCTCTCCTCTCCTCTCCTCTCCTCTCCTCTCCTCTCCTCTCCTCTCCTCTCCTCTCCTCTCCTCTCCTCTCCTCTCTTCCCCTCCCCTCCCCTCCCCTCCCCTCCCCTCTCCTCCCTAGTGCTGTCCATTTAACAGATAAGATGAAGACATCCAGTGGAGGTCTTGGTCTCAGTGGTTGTTAAGGATCCCAGGACACTCATACAGAGGATGAGAGGTTTAAACGATGGTCTCCTGGCTTAGTTCCCATGCACTCTCACATACACTAAGACTCATTCCACTGTTTGATATGCTGAATACATGACTAGCTGCGTGTGTCCAGAACAAAATAGCTGCGATGCCTTAACACCCCCCCCCCCTCCCCTCAATACATATTGTATGTATTGAGAGATATAAATGAAACCATATCATAGTGCAAATAGCAAACTACTGATACTGATATACTCATAATAAAATACATTACTGATATGTTCTTCAAATGTTATACACACCATTTTACACAATACAATAATAACAGTATGTTGCGGAAAATTCTAATTCTGCCACAACAATATGCAATAATAATCTCTCTCCCCCCGAGAAGACCCCAGGGGGGTCCCCACCTCCCAACACCATCAATATTCACCCAGAGCAAACCATCCATTTAGCTGATTAGAGCTAGTAGCTCAACCAGACTGATTAGAATGGGAGGGGAGAGCAGGAGGGAGACTAAAGAGAATCACTCCTCTCTTTTCTGTGGCCAGTATGTGGTGGTGAGTGTCCAGTTGCAAAATACTGCTATGCATCCATCCACCATGTGTTCTACGACACTCTGCACAATCAGTAGGAGAAGGGAGTTAGGACCCACTGGGCACAGACGTCAAATCAACATCTATTCCACGTTGGTTCAAAGTAATTCTATTTTAATGAAATGGAAACAACGTTGATTCAACCAGCGTGTTCCCAGTGGGGAGTTTTCCATTCTAATCTATACACACATATAACATGAACAAACTAGCATCTATCCCACCAGTGGAAACGGGATGCTGTGTTTATTAGCTGACCTGCCTGCTTACAGACAACATCCTTCTCACATCTGGGGGATGTCAGGGGCACACTGGACTTCCCTCCTGTTTGCTGAATTCTCAGACCACATCCTCAGGGCCAACAGAGGACCACCATGTCTGTATTTGTCTGACACCCTCTCACTCCTCAATGGTCTCATGGCCAGATAGACCATACTGTAATAGACAGGTCTGTCTCTATCACCTGTACAAACACAGGGAGCCATGGCTACTTCCCTGTGACATCCTCAGGATCATCCCCTCTAACAGGTCAGGTGCTTTACAACCTGGTCTCCCCAGCCTCAGTGCACCTTGCCCCAACCCTGACCACTGATTCTGTTTGGCTTCTTCTGAGCCACAGAGTCAAGGGGTAGATTGGGTCAATGTCTGGTCATGGTTAGTGCCTCCTACCAGCCCCAGCCCACCTCCCACTGGCCTCACAGATGTCAGAGGAGGACTGTGACTCGAGACATGAGGTATGAGTTTACACTTTGAAGATACAGTATAGCCACACAATGCATGACGAGGGGTGCTGTATAACATGCTGTATGCGTTTCGTTTTTTCCCTTTGATTTTATACAGAGCTGTCATTTGAATTCACTGTCCATGTCAGTTAGAGGAATTCAGCATAGTACAAAGCATAGTAAACATGACTCAATCTATGAAAAACACTCACAGGGGAGAGTTATGCATGCACACACATAACTAGAAAAAAGGATTGTTCCCTAAAATAAACAGGGAGAGATTACAGTCATCTGTGATTTTGGACTTGTTGACCGCAGGCCCCAAAACAGAATGGATATCATTAGTCAGCCCATTAACGAGAGGGCTAATTAACACATAACTAATGCACTTAGCATCACATTATGATTGAGGGGGAGCTCACAGTCGGTGTTCCAATTCATCCCAAAGAGAGGGGGAATTTATATAATGGTCCTGATGGGATCATCATTTGTCTGTTAATGTTCTGTATTATGTCCTGTTTCATGTTTTGTGTGGACCCCAGGAAGAGTAGCTGCTGCTTTCTCAACAGCTAATGGGGAATCTAAAAAAATATAAAAAATACTAAATACTGTGCTGATAGGCCCTAACTCCAGTACACTGTGCTGATAGGCTCTAACTCCAGTACACTGTGCTGATAGGCTCTAACTCCAGTACACTGTGCTGATAGGCTCTAACTCCAGTACACTGTGCTGATAGGCTCTAACTCCAGTACACTGTGCTGATAGGCTCTAACTCCAGTACACTGTGCTGATAGGCTCTAACTCCAGTACACTGTGCTGATAGGCCCTAACTCCAGTACACTGTGCTGATAGGCTCTAACTCCAGTACACTGTGCTGATAGGCTCTAACTGCAGTACACTGTGCTTATAGACTCTAACTCTAGTACACTGTGCTGATAGGCTCTAAGTCCAGTACACTGTGCTGATAGGCTCTAAATCCACTAGATGTTGGAACTTTGCCATGGGGACTTGCTTCCATTCAGCCACAAGACCATTAGTGTGGTCGGTCACTAATGTTGGGTGATTAGGTCTGGCTCACAGTCGGTGTTCCAATTCATCCCAAAGTTGTTAGATGGGGTTGAGGTCAGGGCTCTGCGCAGGCCAGTCAAGATCTTCCACACTGATCTCTTCAAGCCATTTCTGCACGGGGGCATTCAAATCAAATCAAATGTATTTATATAGCCCTTCGTACATCAGCTGATATCTCAAAGTGCTGTACAGAAAGCCAGCCTAAAACCCCAAACAGCAAGCAATGCAGGTGTAGAAGCACGGTGGCTAGGAAAAACTCTGTAGAAAGGCCAAAACCTAGGAAGAAACCTAGAGAGGAACCAGGTTATGAGGGGTGGCCAGTCCTCATCTGGCTGTGCCGGGTGGAGATTATAACAGAACATGGCCAAGATGTTCAAATGTTCATAAATGACCAGCATGGTCAAATAATAATAATCACAGTAGTTGTCGACGGTGCAGCAAGTCAGCACCTCAGGAGTAAATGCCAGTTGACTTTTCATAGCCGATCATTAAGAGTATCTCTACCACTCCTGCTGTCTCTAGAGAGTTGAAAACAGCAGGTAGCACGTCCGGTGAACAGGTCAGGATTCCATAGCCGCATGCAGAACAGTTGAAACTGGAGCAGCAGCACGGCTAGGTGGACTGGGGAGAGCAAGGAGTCATCATGTCAGGTAGTCCTGACGCATGGTCCTAGGGCTCAGGTCCTCCGAGAGAAAGAGAGAATTAGAGAGAGCATACTTAAATTCACACAGGACACCGGATAAGACAGGAGAAGTACTCCAGATATAACAAACTGACACTAGCCCCGCGACACATAAACTACTGCAGCATAAATACTGGAGGCTGAGACAGGAGGGGTCAGGAGACACTGTGGCCCCATCCGATGATACCCCCGGACAGGGTCAAACAGGAAGGATATAACCCCACCCACTTTGCCAAAGCACAGCCCCCATACCACTAGAGGGATATCTTCAACCACCAACTTACCATCCTGAGACAAGGCCGAGTATAGCCCACAAAGATCTCCGCCACGGCACAACCTAAGGGGGGGCGCCAACCCAGACAGGAAGATCACGTCAGTGACTCAACCCACTCAAGTGACGCACCCCTCCTAGGGACGACATGAAAGAGCACCAGTAAGCCAGTGACTCAGCCCCTGTAATAGGGTTAAAGGCAGAGAATCCCAGTGGAGAGAGGGGAACCGGCCAGACAGAGACAGCAAGGGCGGTTCGTTGCTCCAGAGCCTTTCCGTTCACTTTCACACTCCTGGGCCAGACTACACTCAATCATATGACCCACTGAAGAGATGAGTCTTCAGTAAAGACTTAAAGGTTGAGACCGAGTCTGCGTTTCTCACATGGGTAGGCAGACCATTCCATAAAAATGGAGCTCTATAGGAGAAAGCCCTGCCTCCAGCTGTTTGATTAGAAATTCTAGGGACAATTAGGAGGCCTGCGTCTTGTGACCGTAGCGTACGTGTAGGTATGTACGACAGGACCAAATCAGAAAGATAGGTAGGAGCAAGCCCATGTAATGCTTTGTAGGTTAGCAGTAAAACCTTGAAATCAGCCATTGCCTTAACAGGAAGCCAGTGGAGGGAGACTAGCACTGGAGTAATATGATCAAATGGTTTGGTTCTAGTCAGGATTCTAGCAGCCGTATTTAGCACTAACTGATGTTTATTTAGTGCTTTATCCGGGAAGCCGGAAAGTAGAGCATTGCAGTAGTCTAACCTAGAAGTAACAAAAGCATGGATGAATTTTTCTGCATCATTTTTGGACAGAAAGTTTCTGATTTTTGCAATGTTACGTAGATGGGAAAATCTGTCCTTGAAACAGTCTTGATGTCGTAGTGAGTGTTTCAACTGAGGACAGACGATTTTTAGGAGTTACGCGCTTCAGCATTCGGGGGTCCTGTTCTGTGAGCTTGTGTGGACTACCACTTCACGGCTGAGCCATTGTTGGTCCTAGATGTTTCCACTTCACAATAACAGCACTTACAGTTGACTGGGGCAGCTCTAGCAGGGCAGAAATTTGACAAACTGACATGTTGGAAATGTCCCAACCTATGACGGTGCCACGTTGAAAGTCACTGAGCTCTTCAGTACCGGGCCATCCTATTGCCACTGTCTTTTTATGGAGATTGCATGGCTGTGTGCTCGATTTTATACATCTGTCAGCAACGGGTGTGGCTGAAATAGGTGAATCCACTAACTTGAAGGGTTGTTCACATTTGGCCATCTAGTGTAACTCTATATTATCGAAGGGAGTTCAATGTTCTGACTGCTGCTGGAAAAACACTGAAAGAAGTAATTGGATTGATGGGAGGGGTCGTTGATTATTTTTTCTGCACATTTGGAGGTGTGCTTGGTGTACAGAAAGCTCACAGAGGGAAGGTCCCAGGACAGCCAGTAATCTTTGAGGCTTTCAGCACAACCCTCTCTAGTCTCTTCTTAGTGAGACTGTCCATGTTACCATACCAAACTGTAACAGACTGTATGAGGCAAAGTCATGAGTAAGGTACTTTAAGAAACTTATCATGTTTCATTACTTATTCTAATGAATAGGACATTCAGCTACTTTACCAATTCAAACCTTTAAAACATTCAGCCTCATCAAATCTTTATCAAGACTATATTTTATGAGTGACCTTGCCGAGTAGAATGACATTGGCTTACAGTATGCTGACTAATCACAAGGACAGGAACATGATATGTGGGGAGAGAATAATGTATGAGTCATAGACGGCCTTGTCAGCACACCAGCAGCATATACATAACACTACTTAAAGAGCTCTCATTCACTGGCTATTTGCTATCTATGGCCAGTTGGATAGATACATTTCAGCAAGATGTTCTATTCACCTCCAAAACCATGTAATCATCATCATATTCATCATCACCTCTTTCAATGGGCTGTTAATCCATTAGCAAGTTGCCATGACAATCCTCTTAACAAACCAACCAAGTGTATGACAACAAACTGTGGTAGGCCTGCCACCTACCATAATGGATAATAATATAGTCTGAAGAGTCATATTGTGGCTACATGCATACAAACAAAAAACAACTTGAGTGACACCGTCTGGAAAGGTCAGTGACACAGTAGAAGACTTTCTTACTTGTGTATTTCCTATGCAATGTTTTAGATTAAAGCGACTGGTTGGTCCGTGTCCTCTGGATGGGGGACATGGGGGTGGGAGGAGTGGGGGCTGGTCTTCTGGGAGGATGGAGGATGTGGGATCATTGATGTGTCCAGAGATCAATAAAGGAGAGTATTCAGATCTCAACAGTGAAACCCAACCAGCCTGCCAATACAAGAGGGCTTCAGCCCATAGAGTAGAGCAGACCCCCTCAGCTGATAGGTACAGGAGGGGTGGAGCCAGACAGGGTCAGGGGGACAATAAGGTTATAGTGGAGGTGGGACGTGACGGTAGCAGGTTCAGTGTGCTGCAACCTGATTGGTGGCTTCTGCTGGCCAAATTGTCTGAGCTCAATAGCCATCAACACTGGTTTGCCTTTAAGTGTGAATAGCTCAATGAGCAGTAAACACAATTATAGAACTCAGACGTGCATTAGTGGTCTTTTAGTGGCCTTCCCAAATTTAGTGTATCATCAAGGACTGTGGAGCCTGTCCAAAAACTCCACATAATGGACCATGTGATCTGCTTTGATGGACAGGTTCAATACAGAGCATATCCCAGAGGTGTGTGTATGAGCATAATGGCTCAATTGAAAATTCACACTCTCTCTCACTCTATTCACTTACCATATGGAGTTGTGTCATGGTACCATAAGTACAAGTGGTAGGTTAACGGTTGTAAGCCTTGGTATGAAATTACATGACACGAAATTATGTTATAAAATGGATTGTAAAACATGAGTCAATATTAATTCAGTTGTTTCTTTCTTGAAAGTGCACATCCCTCATTGAACTGTCTTACCTTGATAGCCTGATTATTCACAGTAGTGTTACTTCAGGGATGACCAACTATGCAAGGGAAGTAGTCTCCCTCTTGTGGTGTATCATTATATTGTGTAAGAGACTATGGTGTGGCTGGTAAAAAGCCTAGCTCTTTGAGCAATGGTACAATTCCCACCAAGTGGGTTATCCCTATTATCGCGATGCATAGGGTGTCTGCCATTCACGCCGGAGACCAGGATTCGCTTGCCATTCCCTCTGTTCGCTACGTTGGTGTCAAGTCGGATGGCGGCCGTTGGGTCATCGAAAGGCACAGAGATACTTGTGAAGGGGTTTGAAAGAAAGTCGACGTGCCCACTGGTTCGAAAGGGGCAGAATTGCGGTCCTCGCTGTATGAGCCACTTTACAATTCCCACCAAGTGGGTTAACCCTATTGGCGCGATGCGTGTTTGCCTTTCACGCCTGGATTTGCTTCCCACTTCTTTTGTTCGCTACATATACTGTATATATATTTTTTTTTTTTTTTGTGTGCGGCTGGTAAATATTGTAGGCTATAGGCCTACGTACCGTAGCCTACTACGTGTCCATGTAGAAAGCGCAAGAATCAAGCCGTGCCTAGAATGATGATGTGCTTGACACCAGACCCTGAAGAAGGCACAGTGATGCCAAAACGTTGGTGGTTTACCCAGTACATTACTGGGAGCTTGTATATAGAGTATGCGACTCTCTCTTATTTTTTTATTTCCTTTTTTTTTTACATAGTTTGCTCGCCATTGGTCAGCACCTCTACCAACTTTTGGGGTGTGCACCAGCTCATGAAATTCAACCATTAATATACAGTTGACGCAATAATACAGACCACATAAATGAGAAATGGTCAATGAAAATGCATGTGAAAAAAGCAGCTACCCAGTAGATTTCAAGTAGATTTCCGGGGATGCTTTCTTTGGCAAATAACATGCAATGCAACGCTTTGGAGAGAGAGCTAGAGAGAGCGATAGAGAGAAAGAGAGAGAGGGAGGGAGAGAAAGAGTGAGAGCAATAGAGAGAAAGAGAGAGAGCGAGATATAGATGAAGTGTCAGAAAAGTGGCTCCAGTTGATCCTTGTCTCGTGTCTGTGTAGATCAACTGGCGGCCAGAGTGACGAATTTGTACTGCAGGTGTTTTTGTGTGTTTTTGTTTGGTTGCATTTTCATTGTTGGACATAAAACAATGTAAATCAGCTCCAAGTTTTAATTTGGAATATCTGTTCCCAAGTATTTCCATGCATAATATAGACACGCATTACCATATACAAATGCAAGCAAGGTTTGGAAGTATTATGTTTTAGTCAAATATTATATCTGTTTGGGCTTAATGCCATCAATTTGAAGTCCACAAATGATTTGTAACTATGTTCTTGCCCCCCAACCATCCACTCAAGAAAAAATTGACGCACGTCTGAATCTAGTTGATGATACCAGGTGTAGATCGTGCAAGTCGACGACTGCAGAAGTCACAGGGTAAATCGGGAAGGAGTGGACGTGCCTCTCTTCAGTTCGTGCACGACTCTTGCCTCCGCAGTGCACTGCTGGATAGCGCTCAGTACAGTCAGTCTGCGCCGGGACGCTTCACGCACGCACCAGTGACCTGCCAATGCGACGCATCTCACTCTCAAAAGGTCTCGAACGCTACACCGCAGCGAAGAGCATGGGGAATTCACTGCGGACTCATTGATAAAGAATTGCCACTGGAATTAAAATGAACAATTCGTCCTGTATGTTTTCCTTTGCAGTATCCATTTAGTATAGTATATTTGTTTATGACACTGTAGGAAACCGAAGCATGGCGGGTACCTTATCATTGGTGATGTTGTTTGGAGTGGTGAGTAGTGGCATGAGTTATAACTCTGATTTCATAAATATATATTTCATTTGATTGAATAGGTAGCATGGGAGAAACGTGTTCATTGTTTGCATTTTATTACTTTGCGTTATAACACTGTAGTTGTATTAGACTGGGGATCCCTGCACTGTCCCTCGTATTTCTCCATCTAATGCTGGCAAATTAGTCACGATACTAATCTGAGGAGCTGCTGGAGGGAAGGTGTTTATTCCCCCCCATTCCCACACATCTCAGAACTAAGCATAATAAACCCGAATGTGTGTTTTATAATAACAGTTATAGTTCCCCATGCTCTTCATCTGAATCCTTTGTAGAGAAAAACCATCCTGAATGGTTTTCATAGGCAGGTGCCATAGCCCAAGGTTCCTTTTACAATGTAGGTTTTCATAGCAGGTCCATCCATTTAAAACTGTGGTAAGATCACATCGGACTGAAATGAAAGGCTTGTTCAGTCATCGGTAAATATGCATACTCCGTGTTGGGGAAGCTACTCAGAAAATATAGTTTACCAACCTACCAATTACTTCACACTTGAAGAAGTTAAGATACATTAAAGCTCCCCTTAAGACAAATATAGTTTACTGAACTAAAGTTACTTTGAAAAAGTAGTTCACCACATCCAAACTAGTTCTTAAAAAACGTTTATATGTGCACCTGAAATGCCATAGATAACAAATTGCAATTGAGGTCATATGTTAACAGAATGTGTCATTTTGCCTAAGAAACAAAAATACGAACGTTTCAAGTGAGAATTTTACCAGGTTTAATGCTGAAAAAAAGAAAATGATTGCCTACTTCACTCATATACCCAGTTTAACTTCTTCCAGTGTGAATTAATTGTTGGCTTGGTAAAATATATTTTCAGAGTAGCTTCCCCAACACTGAGTATGCATATATGAAACAGATCTGTGCCATTTACTGATGACTGATCAAACCCTTAACATTTCAGTCCATACGTGATCTAATAACAGTTTGGATGCATGAACCTGTTATGAAATCCTAAAATACCCATATTTTCTCTTTTTATGGAAGTAGGCTTCTGTTGGTAGTGAGGTAGTGACTTATCTGAAGTTCAGAAAGTTTTGAGGAATTCATGACATGAGTGTGGACTTTCGATAGTTGGGTGATGATAATGATAATGGTGATGGGGATGATTACAAATGGTTTGCTATTATTTGGTGAGTGGCTGTCATAGGCTAATCCTCCTGATATTTCAAGACCTGCTGGTCTAATAAGGCTTGTTCATTCACTCACCATGTGAACAGCCCTCTACATTACTCAGGAGCAGTCTGTTTTGACAGCTTCTTTACAACATTGTGGTAGTATAGAGCATGTTTGTAGAATTAGATTCAGAAATAGTCTCT
This sequence comes from Oncorhynchus kisutch, assembly GCF_002021735.2. Classification (NCBI taxonomy): domain Eukaryota; kingdom Metazoa; phylum Chordata; class Actinopteri; order Salmoniformes; family Salmonidae; genus Oncorhynchus; species Oncorhynchus kisutch. The sequence goes on along the minus strand of NC_034179.2, from coordinate 82,810,495 downwards.
AATTGACTATGAAATCGGGGAGAGTGCAAAGCAGGCATCTCATTGCTGGGGATGTGACCTGGTGTGTGTATGTGTGTGTGTTTGCGTGTGTGTGTGTGTGTGTGTGTGAAGGCATTGCCTTATTCTACACTTTTGAGTTAAAGACTTAAAGCCAATTTATGCTTGATCCGACAATGTGGTCGGAGGCTCCGTATGGATGGTGTGATGCAATTGCGCAGTCTACGGAGGGGAGTCGCTGTGCGTGGCTCTAATTTTGTGACAATGCGGAGGGCTCCGGTATAGCTCCTCATTGACATGATAGGTACAGTTGATGTCGGAAGTTTACATACACCTTAGTCATATACATTTAAACTCAGTTTTTCACAATTCCTGACATTTAAAATTCCCTTTCTTAGGTCAGTTAGGATCAACACTTTATTTTAAGAACTTTAAATATCAGAATAATAGTAGAGAGAATGATTTATTTCAGCTTTTATTTCTTTCATCACATTCCCAGTGGGTCAGAAGTTTACATACATTCAATTAGTATTTGGTAGCATTGCCTTTAAATTGTTTAACTTGGTTCAAACGTTTTGGGTAGTCTTCCACAAGCTTCCCATAATAAGTTGGGTGAATTTTGGCCCATTCCTCCTGACAGAGCTGGTGTAACTGAGTCAGGTTTGTAGGCCTCCTTGCTCACACACACTTTTTCAGTTCTGCCCACAAATGTTCTATAGGATTGAGGTCAGGGCTTTATGATGGCCACTCCAATACCTTGACTTTGCTGTCCTTAAGCCATTTTGCCACAACTCTGGAACTATGCTTGGGGTCATTGTCCATTTGGAAGACCCATTTGCGTCCAAGCTTTAACTTCATGACTGATGTCTTGAGATGTTTCTTCAATATATCCACATAATCTTCCTCCCTCATGATGCCATCTATTTTGTGAAGTGCACCAGTCCCTTCTGCAACAAAGCACCCCCACAACATGATGCTTCCACCCCCTTGCTTCACGGTTGGGATGGTGTTCTTCGGCTTGCAAGCCTCCCCCTTTTTCGTCCAAACATAACAATGGTTATTATGGCCAAACAGTTATATTTTTGTTTCATCAGACCAGAGGACATTTCTCCAGAATGTACGATTTTTGTCCTCCATGTGCAGTTGCAAACCGTAGTCTGGCTTTTATATGGCGGTTTTGGAGCAGTGGCTTCTTCCTTGCTGAGCTGCCTTTCAGGTTATGTCGATATAGGACTCGTTTTACTGTGGATATAGATACATTTGTACCTGTTTCCTCCAGCATCTTCACAAGGTCCTTTGCTGTTGTTCTGGAATTGATTTGCACTTTTCACACCAAAGTATGTTCATCTCTAGGAGACAGAACGCATCTCCTTCCTGAGCGGTATGATGGCTGCGTGGTCCCGTGGTGTATATACCTACTATTGTTTGTACAGATGAACGTGGTACCTTCAGGCGTTTGGAAATTGCTCCCAAGGATGAACCAGTTTTTCTGAGGGCTTGGCTGATTTCTCTTGATTTTCCCATGATGTCAAGCAAAAAAGCACTGAGTTTGAAGGTAACCCTTGAAATACATACACAGATACACCTCCAGTTGACTCAAATGATGTCAATAAGCCTATCAGAAGCTTCTAAAGCCATGACATCATTTTAGCAATTTTCCAAGCTGTTTAAAGGCACAGTCAACTTAGTGTATGTAAACTTCTGACCCACTGAAATTGTGATACAGTGAATAATAAGTGAAATAATCTGTCTGTAAACAATTGTTGGAAAAATTAAGTGTGTCATGCACAAAGTAGATGTCCTAACCCACTTGACAAAACTATAGTTTGTTAACAAGACATTTGTGGAGTGGTTGAAAACGAGTTTTAATGACTCCAACATGAGTGCATGTAAACTTCTGACTTCAACTGTAGGTCAGGAGGTCCTGTATAAACACAAACTCACTTCCTTGACAACTTCCTTCACAACGGTTCTGCGCTGCTCCGCTAAGCTCAAGAAGTATGAATACCCTGACTTCTGCAGAGCCATATCACCCTAAATGCTGCACGGCCAATGCAGACGTCAGATTGACCATGCAGCACCATTTCAGTCACTCAGATCATGTTGAGAGTAGCAGGCTCCTTATCAGAGGTGAAGCTGGTAAATTGCCAGTTTATTTCACTGACAAGATGCACACAGATACAGATAAACTTGGGGGTTTGGGCGGCATTCCAAGTTCACATTCACCGACCTGATGATTATAGTGTAAGACCATATTCAAATAAAAACAGAGGTTTTGAGCCAAGGTTTGCATAAATTAGTAAGGATAAGAAAATATGCTTATGTGTGGTTTAACAATGCTTTGGGCAATTCTCCAACAGAGGGAGACATGCCAAGAGTGGGGGGATTCTGAAATTGCACTTTAGTCCTCCTCAGTTTTATCATTGGATTGTGGTACAAAATGAGGCAACGGTGTGCTTTAGGACCATGCAGATGCCTCCAAGCAGTCGGGTAGACTGTTTGGAGTGTTTATCCGACTGGATAAAAATGTAATAAAATAGTTATGTCCCCCCACTTCTAAAACCAAAGTTGCACCCTTGAGAGGGTTTGAGATTATGTGGGGGATATCACTGGGTGGGCACGCACACACACACAGACAGACACGCACACACAGAGCAGATAGAGAGAGGGAAGAGAGGGAGAAATGTACAGAGCGGATTAGTCGATCGACAGAGAGAGAGAGAGAGAGAGAGAGAGAGAGCTGTGCTGGCGACTGCTCTCAGTGCATCTGTTTCTGAATGAAAGCAGGGGCTGAGGGAGGGGGAGAGAGGGAGACAGTTAAAGAGAGAGAGAAGGCATCTCAGTGAGAGTGAGACCAGCAGTGTTTCTTAGTAAAATGTGAGGCATTAAACATTAAAGTATTTCAGTCTAATGGTTTTGATGATTATGACTCCAGAATGTGCCTCACATTATTTTATCCTTATTTAAATGTATTGTATGTATGAAAACATGCTTTAGTCTTGTGCCTGTGAAGCTGTTTGGCATTTATATCAGAGTGAGAGAGAGGAAGTGACAGGGAAGGGGAGAGAGAGGGAGAGTGGAGAGAGGCAGTGAGAAAAAGACTGGAAATAAAGAGACAGAGAGAAGATTGTGTGTAGCAGGAAGCAGCATGTGTGTATGCCTTTGCGTGCGTGTGTGAATGTATAGTTTTAAGTTGCGCAATATGAGGACTTGTTATGCAAATTCCAGAGAGGAATCATTCTTTTACCACACCTAGCAATTCGAGAGAAAAACAAGGACGTTAACTCTCCCAGGCCCTCCATCAACAGTACTGAGTCTGACCAATTCCCCGTAGACAGCTCCGTTTGTCTTGGCCTTAAAGAAAAAGTTAAGCTCCTCAAATGCTTTACTCCCCGAAACAGTCCCGCCTGGACTTGCAGTATGCTCCAGCCAGCAGTATTCAACTAACGTTTGCACTACAAGCCAATAAATAAGGAGGAGAGTAACCCCTATGGAGAAGAAAACACAAATCAAGTATTAGAAAAACAAAGGTAGATTTTCTCCTTATAAATGAATGGGTTCAGGAGTCTTTGTAAACACTGCAGACTGTGTGAAGGGCAGTGGGCTGGACATGGATGATCGGAACTGGAATTCTGGGGGGTAGTGTGTGTGTGTGTGTGTGTGTGCATGTGCGTGTGTGCACGAGTGTGTGCATGCATGGGTGTGTGTGTGTGTATGGGGAGGATATATTGAAGTGCTAACATGCAATATGAGGTTGTGCATTAGGCACATATGTTTATAGGTGTTACTTGGACCAGTCATGGGTGAGCACCTTGAGGCTTGCCTTTATGTGCCTTTAAAGGCTCTCTGAGGATGGGACAATGTACTGCTCTGTAGAAGAATTTGTCTCTGATTTAGATGTAGACAAAATTATTTATTGCGAATCATGATACGAGGTTAGATTAGGAACATGATTGTAATACGCACCTGGCTGTCATTTTTGCCTTCAAAACATTCCCCTCTATGAGCCAGTATTATGGGTGACCTCTGCTCTAACACCCTTCTGTCTGTTCCTCTGTCTGTGCCAGGTTGGGGTATTGGTGGCTTCTAAGACGGAGCGGGCGGTGCAGGTGCCCTGTGAGTCAGGCCAGTACACCAAGGGTGGAGAGTGCTGCGAGGTGTGCCCACCTGGAGAGGGGGTGGTGAGGAGGTGTGGTGCCAACCAGACTGTCTGCGCCCAGTGCCTAGACAGTGAGTTCATCCTTCAAATGTACAAGTACACATCTATACAGACATACTGTATTATGCACATGCACACAGGCACGCACACACAGCTATTTTCAGGTGCACAACTAGAGGTTTTCTTCTGGATCAAAAAGGGGCTTATGTGGTGGGCATGGCAGGGGGCGCGGTTGGCCCGTCGGCACGTCATCATTTTAGAAGCCCCCATCTTGGCGGGGTAAAGAATGGCTAATGCTGTGTTCTTTTGCTCAAACATAATAACAATATCTATAATGCTAAATGCATTGTTTTTAGAATTTTCAATTCACCCTGACTGTCAAATTTTTATTTTGGGGATTGTTAGTTCTCAATGTTTATGTTATCAAGAAATATATACAGTGGGGCAAAAAAGTATTTAGTCAGCCACCAATTGTGCAAGTTCTCCCACTTAAAAATATGAGAGAGGCCTGTAATTTTCCTCATAGGTAGACTTCAACTATGACAGACAAAATGAGAAAAAAAATCCAGAAAATCACATTGTAGGATTTTTAATTTATTTATTTGCAAATTATGGTGGAAAATAAGTATTTGGTCACCTATAAACAAGCAAGATTTCTGGCTCTCACAGACCTGTAACTTCTTCTTTAAAAGGCTCCTCTGTCCTCCACTCGTTACCTGTATTAATGGCACCTGTTTGAACTTGTTATCGAAAATGTATTTTAAAAAGTATATATACAGTATATTATAACTTTTTTTTACACTGTTTGGACTTAGCCACCTCAAAGATTTCAATGGCATAAAAATCCCTGAACTATACAATTCACCTTATATGCTCTCATTTACACCATCAACGGCAATTTACACATTAATACCCCTTCCGTCTAAAACCATCCAATCAAAACAGAAAAAAGCATGAACAAAAATGTTACTGTCCAATTTGCACATAACAAAAAAAATCCTTCTGTCCCTGCTTTACTAACAAAGTGTTCTCTAGAAACAGGTTTGATGGCTGTAAGTGGGGCCAAATGTGTTCACTTACAACTCAGGCTGAAACCCATTAGCACTGATTCAGAGGGAGGATAAAACGGGACGGGAGAGGTGCCAATGTTGTGCTACAACGTCCTACAGAGAGGAAGAGCCTTTATGCAAACATACATATGCACTTCATCTTAGGGTTTGTTTCACCATTTTCCCTCTCTTTCTCTTTCACTCTCTTTCTGTTGTTGTCCTTTACAGTAGTTAAGATGCATAGTAGAAGTTAAAGTGTGGTTCTCATAGGTCACTGCATAGCATAGAAATAGAATCCAGAGAGAGAGAGAGTCAGCTGGATTCTACAGCACTTCTATAAGTCAAAATGTAGTTCTCAAAGGTCACTGCATGGTTGTGGTGGATGAGCAGAAGGACTTTACAAATCCCAGGAATGATAGTGTCTTCCAACACAATTTGAGCAGGACACAGAACAGACGAGGTCTAAAATTAGATCAATTAAGTAATTTAGTCAGAAGATGGCCTGTGTTGCTGCTTGATATAGTATTACCATAACAAGCTCCTACAGACACAACACTGGCCTGGGATGCCTGTGAACTGCTGCCCAACAATGTGTAAAGACATGGTATGCACATATTATTTAATGTAACCTCCAAACGTTCCTGGAGCTGGGCAGTTTAAGATCAAAGTCTCATCCACAGCAGCTGGTCAGTTGGGGAACAGCCAACCAGACAGTGTACATGGAGAGGTAAAAGAACAACGGGAAGGGAGGGGAAATGGAAATGGAAGAGGAGGGGATGAGGAATGGAGACTAATTCATCATTATTATCAGCAAATTACACAAAGTGATGGATTACAGCAGGAAACTGGAGCCGCTTGGCTTCTCTGCAAAAGCAGCAGAGACATCCTAATATGGACTTGTATTCTAAGGTTTGACTGAACCCTGCCCTCAGAGTCCTTAATATATAAATTAAAATGTATAAATGCTGTCACTTCTTTTCATGGGAAATAATAAACCACTACTGAGCACTCCACTCTCATTCCCTACCAGTCTTTATGTGACTCATCGGCTGTAACGGGGACAACAACTGGTCTGAGGGAGCATCAGGCACCAAAGAGCAGGGTCTGCTCATTCATCTTGCATGATGTTATATGACTGCATCTTTACACATTTAAACAGACTAATTATACCAGTGCGCCACGCCCATTTCATATCCTACACAGGGATGCAGAAAACAATGTTGTCAGTGTTGTCCCATCACTGCCACTCCTGTACGGACTCAGGGGAGGTGAAGGTCGAGAGCCATGCGTCCTCCGAAACACGACGCCACCAAGCCGCACTGCTTCTTGACACACTGCTCGCTTAATCCGGAAGTCAGCCGCACCTCATGGGTCTCCCAGCCTTGGCCAGCTGCATCTAGTACTGAGATGCAGTGCCTTAGACCGCTGCACTCGGGAAGCCCTAGAAAACTATTATCGTGAGCCACGATACAGACATGGTATCAATAATGTGGTAAACATTCCACAATTTAGCAGAATTGCATTAGTTTGTGACAATTTGAGTCAATTTACAATTGTTCTCTTCCTGTCCATTTTGTTATTCCAAATAAAATCTAATTGTGCTTGATGCATCCCTGAAACACTAACAAAAATAGGGCCTGAGAGTGTTATAAATGGATGTCAGTGGCTGAAAACACGGACCTTTACCTGAATAACAAAAGCTATATACGTAGATAGAAGCAGTATTTCATAAAGCGCAGGTATTCATATTTTAAAAGGTGAAAAAACATTCAGAGCATCCATTTCCTGTTTCATGGTAAATATGGGTGCATCTTTATTTACCTCTTCTTCCTCTCTGGATACTCTACTTCCTGTCCCGCTAACACCTCCCCTCCTCATTGCCCTATCCTTTCAGGTCTAGACGCCTGCCAACGTCAGCACCGCTAAAATATTTATCAGTCCTTTCCACTTTCTCTCTCTCTGCCTGTGGGACACAGCACATCCAGAGCTGCTTCTCAGTGAAGCATCACAAAGGGGGCTGAAACTGACTGGGGATCAGTGGGGATGGAAAGAGAAAAGGCCAGTCAATGAAGCGTTTAGAAAGTCCTCTGACTGAATGGGGTTCAGTTGGGGATTTGGAGAGATAGAGAGGGAAAGAGAGAGAGACAGAGAAGGACATAGAGAGAGGAGAACCACAGCTTCCTTAGTCAATGGAGTGTGTAAAAGAGGACTGACTGATTGTGGATCAGTGGGTAATGGGGGAATGAGTAGAAATTAGTTTGAGAGTCCTCTGTGGCTCCTACAGCGGAAACTACTGCATTACTCCACTGACCCCAGAACAACACTAGGTGAGCTAATTAGGGATAACACATAACTGTCACCAGATATGACTTCTCTTTTTAACATCCTAATAATAGCATTATAGGAATGTTAATAATACCCTAAACAGATGTTGTAAACCTTGGGGTCGAGCCAAGCAGACCACTGAAGCGTGGCGATAATTACACACTGTTAAATAAATGTTTCAAGTTTTAAAAGACAAATAGAAACCGGCATGTAAGTTTCAGAATTTTAACGTATAGCCCTACAGAGAAACAAGAGCCAATGAAAGGTCAGTATGATATGTTAGCATAGCAGAAATAGAGAAAAGAGTTAAGGAAGGAAAGCTGTCTGACATTAGTGGGGAAATGGCCATTGGCCACAGTCCCCTAGAAGAACACAGCAGGATAGTGCTGACAATGGAGAAGATGAAAGAGGATGGACACAGGAGAAACTTAAGGATGTCCAAACCTGCATTATTAATGATGCTAATCTAATGGGGACGAAACACTTTGATGTGAGAGGAGGAGCCTTCTCAGGCTGAATTGGCACATTTACACTACATCCCTCAGCCTTCAATCACTAACTGCTGACAGGATCATACTGCTAGATATCTAGAGGAGGGCAGTCAGGTTGACAGGAACCATGAGGATCATACTGCTATACATATGAGATGAGTATGTAAACAAAGTGGCATAGTTAAAGTGGCTAGTGATACATGTATTACATAAGGATGCAGTAGATGATATAGTGTACAGTATATACGTATACATATGAGATGAATAATGTAGGGTATGTAAACATTATATTAGGTAGCATTGTTTAAAGTGGCAAGATATCTAGAGGAGGGTGGTCAGGTTGAGATGAACCATGAGGATCATACTGCTAGATATCTAGAGGAGGGTGGTCAGGTTGAGATGAACCATGAGGATCATACTGCTAGATATCTAGAGGAGGGTGGTCAGGTTGAGAGGAACCATGAGGATCATACTGCTAGATATCTAGAGGAGGGCGGTCAGGTTGACAGGAACCATGAGGATCATACTGCTAGATATCTAGAGGAGGGTGGTCAGGTTGAGAGGAACCATGAGGATCATACTGCTAGATATCTAGAGGAGGGTGGTCAGGTTGAGAGGAACCATGAGGATCATACTGCTAGATATCTAGAGGAGGGTGGTCAGGTTGACAGGAACCATGAGGATCATACTGCTAGATATCTAGAGGAGGGTGGTCAGGTTGAGAGGAACCATGAGGATCATACTGCTAGATATCTAGAGGAGGGTGGTCAGGTTGAGAGGAACCATGAGGATCATACTGCTAGATATCTAGAGGAGGGTGGTCAGGTTGAGAGGAACCATGAGGATCATACTGCTAGATATCTAGAGGAGGGTGGTCAGGTTGAGAGGAACCATGAGGATCATACTGCTAGATATCTAGAGGAGGGTGGTCAGGTTGACAGGAACCATGAGGATCATACTGCTAGATATCTAGAGGAGGGTGGTCAGGTTGAGAGGAACCATGAGGATCATACTGCTAGATATCTAGAGGAGGGTGGTCAGGTTGACAGGAACCATGAGGATCATACTGCTAGATATCTAGAGGAGGGTGATCAGGTTGAGAGGAACCATGAGGATCATATTCAGGAGGAGAGGAAAGATGTTGCTAACCTTAATGCTCTGCATGGTCTCAGACATGGTAACTCACTCTCTCTCTCTCTCTCTCTCTCTCTCTCTCTCAATTCAATTCAATTCAATTCAAGGGCTTTATTGGCATGGGAAACATGTGTTAACATTGCCAAAGCAAGTGAGGTAGACAACATACAAAGTGAATATATAAAGTGAAAAACAACTAAAATTAACAGTAAACATTACACATACAGAAGTTTCAAAACAGTAAAGACATTACAAATGTCATATTATATATATATATACAGTGTTCTAACAATGTACAAATGGCTAAAGGACACAAGATAAAATAAATAAGCATAAATATGGGTTGTATTTACAATGGTGTTTGTTCTTCACTGGTTGCCCTTTTCTCGTGGCAACAGGTCACAAATCTTGCTGCTGTGATGGCACACTGTGGAATTTCACCCAGTAGATATGGGAGTTTTTCAAAATTGGATTTGTTTTCGAATTCTTTGTGGATCTGTGTAATCTGAGGGAAATATGTCTCTCTAATATGGTCATACATTGGGCAGGAGGTTAGGAAGTGCAGCTCAGTTTCCACCTCATTTTGTGGGCAGTGAGCACATAGCCTGTCTTCTCTTGAGAGCCATGTCTGCCTACGGCGGCCTTTCTCAATAGCAAGGCTATGCTCACTGAGTCTGTACATAGTCAAGGCTTTCTTTAATTTTGGGTCAGTCACAGTGGTCAGGTATTCTGCCGCTGTGTACTCTCTGTGTAGGGCCAAATAGCATTCTAGTTTGCTCTGTTTTTTTGTTAATTCTTTCCAATGTGTTAAGTAGTTATCTTTTTGTTTTCTCATGATTTGGTTGGGTCTAATTGTGCTGCTGTCCTGGGGCTCTGTAGTGTCTCTCTCTCTCTCTCTCTCTCTCTCTCTCTCTCTCTCTCTCTCTCTCTCTCTCTCTCTCTCTCTCTCTCTCTCTCTCTCTCTCTCTCTCTCTCTCTCTCTCTCTCTCTCTCTCTCGTGCATGGTTCTGGAGCATACAGTCACATTTAGACATGTTTATATACAATGACTGCATAGGGATTTATGCATGCAAGCTAAAATTAGGTAGAGGCCTGTTGCACTGTAGGATAATTGGGGAGGTTGAGGAAAGGTTGAACCGTCAAGCCTGACTGAAAAGAAAACAAAGGCTCTGAGTCCTACTTCAAATCATTATTTACCCTAAGGTCAGTTATTTATCCACCAGATCGAAGGCCCCACTCACTCAGTCAATGTCAGAGCTGCTCTGCTACCTCTAGCCAGACATTCTCTGTTTCCAGTGTTTAAAGTAAGGGACATGACACCCTGTGTTGTCAGGTAGTAAGCTGTGCTGCTGTTTACAAGGTGTTAGAGATATTAGGCTCAGCCTGTGCTTGTGTTTACATGCTGGAGGAGCAAGGCAAGTGCTGGGACAATGCTGCAGGGCTTTTCACACCAGCAATACGCTCTCTCTCTCTTACTGAACACAACAACTGCCATCCAACACTTCTCACTGCTACACACACAGACACGCGAACACACACACACACACACACACACACACACACACACACACACACACACACACACACACACACACACACACACACACACACACACACCACACACACAACACACACACACACACACACACACACACACACACACACACACACACACACACACACATGCATCACTTGCTGTTTCTAATAGCAAGGGAAGCCTCTTAAGCTCTACATTGAATAGATTCCAGAAGATGCCTCCTCTCTCCTGTTCCCAATTTAGAAGAGCATCACACAGGAGTACAGAGGGATTTGGGGAACCCTATATCCGGTGGGGAACCCGGTGTTCTATTATTCAAACCAGCCTGCCCCTCCTCTCCACCGTCTCCTCCTCTCCCCTCTTATCCTCTCCTCCTCTCCACCGTCTCCTCCTCTCCTCTCTTATCCTCTCCTCCTCCTCTCCACCGTCTCCTCCTCTCCTCTCTTATCCTCTCCTCCTCCTCTCCACCATCTCCACCGTCTCCTCCTCTCCTCTCTTATCCTCTCCTCCTCCTCTCCACCATCTCCTCCTCTCTTATCCTCTCCTCCCTCTCCTCCTCTCTCCTCCTCTCCCGTCAAACGTCACTCTCATCTCCTACAGCCACGAAAATAACAGACTCTATGAATAATTCAGCAGGGTTCCAATTATATCTGAAAAAATTCTATAAGAACATACAATATTAATGGATGACTTTGTACCGCTAAGAACTCTCAGCATGAGAATAACCCAGTTTGGGGTCAACACCTTCATGGCTCAACTTCTAACACCAACATTCCTGAAGAGCACATTCTACTAATGGAAATTCATAAAGACAACTACAACTGTCTCAGCAAATAGTCATCAGGGGCCTCCTTTATAAACATTGCATAGCTACAAAATATACCACAAAACATGCGTGCGCCAGTTTGGGCGCAAAAAGTAGTAATTTATAAAAAGTGAACTTGGCTTGAGGATGTGCTTTCCTCCACGCACATTTTCTGTTAGTTGTAGTATTATATTGCAAGCAGGCAAGTAAGTATGTTGTGAAAATGGGGGATATGAGGACACGCTTATTCATAAAAACATAATAACAAGATGCAACCATTTGCTGTTAGTGAGAACAACGAAACTCAATGTGTTTTATTTTTGTACTTGAAATCAAAACATTGTTGACAAGTCCACAACAATTGTCAGAAAGTGTCACAGTCCTTTACAGCCAAATACAGCATAAATTACTACCCTTTACAGCCAGATACAGCATAAATTACTGCCCTTTACAGCCAGATACAGCAGAAATTACTGCCCTTTACAGCCAAATACAGCATAAATTACTGCCCTTTACAGCCAAATACAGCATAAATTACTGTCCTTTACAGCCAGATACAGCATAAATTACTGTCCTTTACAGCCAGATACAGCATAAATTACTGTCCTTTACAGCCAGATACAGCATAAATTACTGTCCTTTACAGCCAGATACAGCATAAATTACTGTCCTTTACAGCCAAATACAGCATAAATTACTGTCCTTTACAGCCAGATACAGCATAAATTACTGTCTTTTACAGCCAGATACAGCATAAATTACTGTCCTTTACAGCCAAATACAGCATAAATTACTGTCCTTTACAGCCAGATACAGCATAAATTACTGTCCTTTACAGCCAGATACAGCATAAATTACTGTCCTTTACAGCCAAATACAGCATAAATTACTGTCCTTTACAGCCAGATACAGCATAAATTACTGTCCTTTACAGCCAGATACAGCATAAATTACTGTCCTTTACAGCCAGATACAGCATAAATTACTGTCCTTTACAGCCAGATACAGCATAAATTACTGTCCTTTACAGCCAGATACAGCATAAATTACTGTCCTTTACAGCCAGATACAGCATAAATTACTGTCCTTTACAGCCAGATACAGCATAAATTACTGTCCTTTACAGCCAGATACAGCATAAATTACTGTCCTTTACAGCCAGATACAGCATAAATTACTGTCCTTTACAGCCAGATACAGCATAAATTACTGTCCTTTACAGCCAAATACAGCATAAATTACTGTCCTTTACAGCCAGATACAGCATAAATTACTGTCCTTTACAGCCAGATACAGCATAAATTACTGTCCTTTACAGCCAGATACAGCATAAATTACTGTCCTTTACAGCCAGATACAGCATAAATTACTGTCCTTTACAGCCAGATACAGCATAAATTACTGTCCTTTACAGCCAGATACAGCATAAATTACTGTCCTTTACAGCCAGATACAGCATAAATTACTGTCCTTTACAGCCAGATACAGCATAAATTACTGTCCTTTACAGCCAGATACAGCATAAATTACTGTCCTTTACAGCCAGATACAGCATAAATTACTGTCCTTTACAGCCAGATACAGCATAAATTACTGTCCTTTACAGCCAGATACAGCATAAATTACTGTCCTTTACAGCCAGATACAGCATACATCTCAGAGACCCAAGGCAGGAGATACTGAAGAAACACAATAATCTATTGATAAACAAAACAATTAGTCTTTTGGAAAGAAGTGTGGGCTGTAGCATTTTAATTAAAACATTTTTGAATATACAATCAATAAAGTGTTTGGCACTCGGTATAGGCAGCATGTCTGTCGTTAGAAGGAGGCCAGGGTGCAGCGTGCTAGGCGTACATTTGACTTTATTTTCAAATGTCACCAAAAAACAACAAAATACAAACTAACATACATTTCTGCAGGCTCCACAGCAACTATGCAAAAACAAGATCCCACAAACTAGGGTGGAAAACAGGCTGCCTAAGTATGATTCCCAAACAGAGACAGCGATAGACAGCTGCCTCTGATTGGGAACCCTACCCGGCCAAAAAAGAAATAGAAAACTAGAATGCCCACCGAAATCACACCCTGACTTAACCAAATAGAGACATAAAAAGGCTCTCTGAGGTCAGGGCGTGACACAGCATGCATGTTTAGTTTGAAAAAGTCACTGTAAAAGACTAAAACAGTGTGCCCACACCTCTACAGAAATGTGATCAAATTGGCCATTGCTCTTTCTTTGAGAAACTGCCGTCCCCTGGCCCAATTCCAATAGTTCCACATCATACAGCAAATGAAGTGTTTTGGAGGGTGTTATAGTCAGGTGAATGGAGGGCGTTTTCCTGGCAGAGTTATAATGCTTGTTCACACACGCACAGTTTCATGACAAGTCTGATATACAATGGGAAACATGCGTATGGCGTGCGCTACGTTTATACATCTCAATATTGTTAGACGTATGTATTCTTTTCAGAAATAGCTTGAAACATACTTTAAAATGATGAAGAGTGGCCAAGCATCAAATAATCAGTGATAATTTGTGCCAAACCCAGCTTGATTAACTTTGAATACAGGTCATCTCATTGTCTGTTCAGAGCAGTAGAGAGCTATATCATTACAGTACAGTCGGTACAGTCCACACAGAGATCAATCTAGTAATGAGCGCGGCGGGCTTCAGACTCCTTCCTTAACAAGAGCACCTTTCATGTCTCAGAACACTAATCATCCAGAGCCTACTGGATCACTGTGTCCCCCCCTCTCGATGAACACAGCAGCAGTAAACATGATTCATGTCATTAGACTGACTGTCTCTCTCTCTCCTCCCTCCATCCCCCTCTCCCCTCTGTCTCATCCTCCCCTCATTGTTCTCTATCCCCCTCTTCTTTCTTCTCCTCCAGGTGAGACCTACTCAGAGACCTACAGCCACACAGACACCTGTATCCCCTGCACCATGTGTACAGGTCTGATGCGCATGCAGACGCCCTGCACTGACTCCAACAATGCCATCTGCGTGTGTGACTACAACTACTACCTGAATGAGGTGTCTGGGCGCTGTGAGCCCTGCACGGTGTGCTCGGCGGGCCAGGGCGTGTTGGCACACTGCGAGCACAACCACGACACGGTGTGTGAGGACTGTATAGACGACACCTACTCTGACCGGGACAGCTCCCTGGACCCCTGCCTGCCCTGCACCATATGTGATGAGGGCATCGAGGTGGAGCTGAGCGCCTGCACCCCCGTCAGCGACTCCTTCTGCCATAGTAAGAGAACCAACGCACACTCACAGCAACATACACACACACAACCTGCAAGCTAGCCAGTAGCAGTAACGTCTGGGAACTTATGGTAATCTTTGCCCTCCTGTCCTATCAGGGTCGTATAGTAAAGGCCTGTATGTCTCTATCACAATGTTTTCTTTCTCATGTGAATTTAGGAGGTCAACAGGGGTGACTTCCACATGTGTCTGTTCTACAGTCAGGGTCAGAGGGCCATGCAGGCCAAATTGTCAGACTGCAGAAAAAACAGAACAGCGGTCACAGAGGTCAAGAAGTGGTGGAGTGTCAACACAGAGACAGTGCATAATCTCCAAACGCTCTAACTAGAGGCCAGGTATTCCCTCTGCAGGCACGGTGACCACAGGGCAGGCTGCAGCACTGGAGCACATACCCAGGAAGCTGTCAATCCAGTAGGGTGGATGTGGCATGAAATCAGCCATGTCAGTGAATATTAAGCCCAGCCTCTGGGAGGTCCACTGCTGCTAGGGCTGCAAGATATGGAGCTCCCTGCTTTGGTAGCAGTCTGGGTTAGGTTTATAGTAATGTGTTGGCTCCACAGACTGGGTTAGGTTTATAGTAATGTGTTGGCTCCACAGTCTGGGTTAGGTTTATAGTAATGTGTTGGCTCCACAGTCTGGGTTAGGTTTATAGTAATGTGTTGGCTCCACAGACTGGGTTAGGTTTATAGTAATGTGTTGGCTCCACAGTCTGGGTTAGGTTTATAGTAATGTGTTGGCTCCACAGGCTGGGTTAGGTTTATAGTAATGTGTTGGCTCCACAGGCTGTGTTAGGTTTATAGTAATGTGTTGGCTCCACAGGCTGGGTTAGGTTTATAGCAATGTGTTGGCTCCACAGGCTGTGTTAGGTTTATAGTAATGTGTTGGCTCCACAGGCTGGGTTAGGTTTATAGCAATGTGTTGGCTCCACAGTCTGGGTTAGGTTTATAGTAATGTGTTGGCTCCACAGACTGGGTTAGGTTTATAGTAATGTGTTGGCTCCACAGTCTGGGTTAGGTTTATAGTAATGTGTTGGCTCCACAGTCTGGGTTAGGTTTATAGTAATGTGTTGGCTCCACAGTCTGGGTTAGGTTTATAGTAATGTGTTGGCTCCACAGACTGGGTTAGGTTTATAGTAATGTGTTGGCTCCACAGACTGGGTTAGGTTTATAGCAATGTGTTGGCTCCACAGACTGGGTTAGGTTTATAGTAATGTGTTGGCTCCACAGTCTGGGTTAGGTTTATAGCAATGTGTTGGCTCCACAGTCTGGGTTAGGTTTATAGTAATGTGTTGGCTCCACAGACTGGGTTAGGTTTATAGTAATGTGTTGGCTCCACAGTCTGGGTTAGGTTTATAGTAATGTGTTGGCTCCACAGTCTGGGTTAGGTTTATAGTAATGTGTTGGCTCCACAGGCTGGGTTAGGTTTATAGTAATGTGTTGGCTCCACAGTCTGGGTTAGGTTTATAGTAATGTGTTGGCTCCACAGACTGGGTTAGGTTTATAGTAATGTGTTGGCTCCACAGGCTGGGTTAGGTTTATAGTAATGTGTTGGCTCCACAGGCTGGGTTAGGTTTATAGTAATGTGTTGGCTCCACAGGCCGGGTTAGGTTTATAGTAATGTGTTGGCTCCACAGTCTGGGTTAGGTTTATAGTAATGTGTTGGCTCCACAGTCTGGGTTAGGTTTATAGTAATGTGTTGGCTCCACAGGCTGGGTTAGGTTTATAGTAATGTGTTGGCTCCACAGGCTGGGTTAGGTTTATAGTAATGTGTTGGCTCCACAGGCTGGGTTAGGTTTATAGTAATGTGTTGGCTCCACAGTCTGGGTTAGGTTTATAGTAATGTGTTGGCTCCACAGTCTGGGTTAGGTTTATAGTAATGTGTTGGCTCCACAGTCTGGGTTAGGTTTATAGTAATGTGTTGGCTCCACAGGCTGGGTTAGGTTTATAGTAATGTGTTGGCTCCACAGGCTGGGTTAGGTTTATAGTAATGTGTTGGCTCCACAGGCTGGGTTAGGTTTATAGTAATGTGTTGGCTCCACAGTCTGGGTTAGGTTTATAGTAATGTGTTGGCTCCACAGGCTGGGTTAGGTTTATAGTAATGTGTTGGCTCCACAGGCTGGGTTAGGTTTATAGTAATGTGTTGGCTCCACAGTCTGGGTTAGGTTTATAGTAATGTGTTGGCTCCACAGGCTGGGTTAGGTTTATAGTAATGTGTTGGCTCCACAGTCTGGGTTAGGTTTATAGTAATGTGTTGGCTCCACAGACTGGGTTAGGTTTATAGTAATGTGTTGGCTCCACAGTCTGGGTTAGGTTTATAGTAATGTGTTGGCTCCACAGGCTGGGTTAGGTTTATAGTAATGTGTTGGCTCCACAGTCTGGGTTAGGTTTATAGTAATGTGTTGGCTCCACAGGCTGGGTTAGGTTTATGGGACCAGCAGGTTTGAGTTCCAGTAAATATACTGTATGAAGGAAATTATTAAATGTATAACAGAAGTCCTTAACGCCACCTCCAGATGACCTTTGGTACAGATGGACTAGAATGTTCCAAGGTTTTGTAAAGGTGATCAAAACAAGGCTTGATATTGGTTTTGGATCATGGACATTAATTTGGGGTTTTGAAAACAAGATTTCTGTAATGGTTTTGGATATTAGGTTCGGGAATTTGGAACTTGCACACTTACTAGGATTAGTTACTTTTTGGATGGGGGACTTGGGTGAGGTTTGTGTGCTGGGCTTGGATGCTGCCTGGGCCAGAAATGCCACGTTGAAGTGGGTTATCCGTGGACACCTGCTGCACTGTGCTGGAGATGCTTTTCAGGCAGATGGGGCTGTAAATCGCTCTTCTTTTAATGTTCTGTCATCTCTTGGAAGTTCTCAGTTAGTTGTGAAACAAACTGAGAAAAGATCGAAAGAGGAGGAAAGATCAGGAGAGGAGGAAACACTCTCTCACCCACACATAGGCTATGTCCAAAATGGCACTCTATTCTCAATATAGTGAAAGACACAGATAGACAGACAGAAAAAGATAGCAAGAGATCAAAAGAGAGAGAGAGACAGAGAGAGAGTAGAAGGTAGTGAGGACAAAAGAGGACACGTCCCAGCACCATAATCACATGAACCAGTCCAGAACCTTCCCAATTCATAATCACATGAACCAGTCCAGAACCTTCCCAATTCATAGTCACATGAACAAGTCCAGAACCTTCCCAATTCATACTCACATGAACCAGTCCAGAACCTTCCCAATTCATAATCACATGAACCAGTCCAGAACCTTCCCAATTCATAGTCACATGAACCAGTCCAGAACCTTCCCAATTCATAGTCACATGAACCAGTCCAGAACCTTCCCAATTCATAATCACATGAACCAGTCCAGAACCTTCCCAATTAATAATCACATGAACAAGTCCAGAACCTTCCCAATTCATAATCACATGAACCAGTCCAGAACCTTCCCAATTAAGAATCACATGAACAAGTCCAGAACCTTCCCAATTAATAATCACATGAACAAGTCCAGAACCTTCCCAATTCATAATCACATGAACCAGTCCAGAACCTTCCCAATTAATAATCACATGAACAAGTCCAGAACCTTCCCAATTCATAATCACATGAACCAGTCCAGAACCTTCCAAATTCATAATCACATGAACAAGTCCAGAACCTTCCCAATTCATAATCACATGAACAAGTCCAGAACCTTCCCAATTCATAATCACATGAACCAGTCCAGAACCTTCCCAATTCATAATCACATGAACAAGTCCATAACCTTCCCAATTCATAATCACATGAACAAGTCCAGAACCTTCCCAATTCATAATCACATGAACAAGTCCAGAACCTTCCCAATTCATAATCACATGAACCAGTCCAGAACCTTCCCAATTCATAATCACATGAACAAGTCCAGAACCTTCCCAATTCATAGTCACATGAACAAGTCCAGAACCTTCCCAACTCATAATCACATGAACCAGTCCAGAACCTTCCCAATTCATAGTCACATGAACCCGTCCAGAACCTTCCCAATTCATAGTCACATGAACCAGTTCAGAACCTTCCCAATTCAAAGTCACATGAACAAGTCCAGAACCTTCCCAATTCATAGTCACATGAACAAGTCCAGAACCTTCCCAATTCAAAGTCACATGAACCCGTTCAGAACCTTCCCAATTCATAGTCACATGAACCAGTCCAGAACCTTCCCAATTCAAAGTCACATGAACCAGTTCAGAACCTTCCCAATTCAAAGTCACATGAACCAGTCCAGACATGAAAGTGTAAGAAATTGTGTCCTCTCTTCCCTTCTCTGTTTTCCTCACTACCTTCTCCTCTCTCTCTATCTCAATTCAATTCAATTCAAGGGCTTTATTGGCATGTGAAACATATGTTAACATTGCTAAAGCAAGTGAAGTAGATAATAAACAAAAGTGAAATAAACAATAAAAATGTACAGTAAACATTACACTCACAGAAGTTCCAAAAGAATAAAGACATTTCAAATGTCATATTATGTCTATATACAGTGTTCTTTCTCTTTCTCACTGACTCTAAAAAATAAAGTAGTAAATATGAGAATTGGGAATATCACTTATATCACTCATAAGTTGTGTGAGAGTCAGAGAGTCATATGGACTGCAGAAATTCAGTCAAACCGCACCATGTGTGCCTCATACAGTGAGTGAACATCTATGTCAGGCCTTCTATTATGAGTGATGTACAGTAGGGTACAATGCAGCCTTGTGCTGTACCATATAGAGGACCACCAGCAGTGGAGATAAAGACAGCACACAACCAGAGCGCCTCTCACCTCTGACCTCGGGGCTCTGTCGTCTTCTCTGTGACCCTGTGTTGTTTTCCGCTGGCCACGGACAGGACTAGGGACAGTGCTAGGGAGAGTAGTGGCACTATGTGGTGGCTCTGGGTGACCTTGCCCTGTGTGGTGTGTCAGGGGGACTCTGGCATGTGAAAGGAGCCACAGTCATACACCCATAAGGTCACACGGAAACATGTGGATGCCATCGAACCATTGCCATGACTGTTCTGTTCCCAAGACACCCCGGTGGTTTATGAGGACAAATCTGGTGCTCACTCTCTGGTCACCCCCAAAACCAATTCCTCCTTTGGCCGCCTCTCCTTCCAGTTCTCTGCTGCCAATGACTGGAATGAACTACAAAAATCTCTGAAACTGGAAACACTTATCTCCCTCACTAGCTTTAAGCACCAGTTGTCAGAGCAGCTCACAGATTACTGCACCTGTACATAGCCCATCTATAATTTATTTTGCTCCTTTGCACCCCGTTATTTATATTTCTACTTTGCACACACATTCTTCCACTGCAAATCTACCATTCCAGTGTTTTACTTTCTATATTGTATTTACTTCGCCACTATGGCCTTTTTTTTTGTCTTTACCTCCCAACTCACCTCATTTGCTCAGATTGTATATAGACTTATTTTTCTATTGTATTAATGACTGTATGTTTGTTTTACTCCATGTGTAACTCTGTGTTGTTGTATGTGTCGAAATGCTTTGCTTTATCTTGGCCAGGTCGCAATTGTAAATGAGAACTTGTTCTCAACTTGCCTACCTGGTTAAATAAAGGTGAAATAAAAAATAAATAAAAGTAGCAACAGTGCATGAGGACAACATCTACAAAACAAGCAGTGGTGACAAACATTTTGAGAACATGCAGGTTTTAACAGCATGTCTCTGTTATTTCTAGATCAGTTAAATCTATAGCAAGAGGGGAGAAATGGTCTACAATGCTGCCATGTCAATATTTAAAATGTTGACATTTCTGAAGTGATATTTGGTTGTAAAGGCTAGCATGAGGGACAAGAAGTAGCTAGCCACAATGACCCATGGCATATACAGTGAGGAAAAAATGATTTGATCCCCTGCTGATTTGTACGTTTGCACACTGACAAAGAAATTATCCGTCTATAATTTTAATGGTAGGTTTATTTGAACAGTGAGAGACAGAATAACAATAAAAAGATCCAGAAACACATATGTAAAAAATATTATAAATTGATTTGCATTTTAATGAGGGTCAATAATCCAGAACGGTGGGTAAGGTACAAAACGGCAGGCAGTCTCAGGGTCAGGACAGGCAGAACGGTCAACACCGGGAAGGACTAGAAAACAGGAGCAAGAAAACATGCAGGAGCAGCGGAACAAATGCTGGTAGGTTTTATGAACAAAACGAACTAGCAACAGACAAACAGAGAACACAGGTATAAATACACAGGGGATAATGGGGAAGATGGGCGACACCTGGAGGGGGGTGGAGACCATCACATAGACAGGTGAAACAGATCAGGGTGTGACACAAACAGGCTTTCACAGCATTCCATATCTGAAGACAGAAAACATTATAAAAATACAGGCTTCATTATACTTCAATTAAACAGCACAGAATATTATGTTGCTATTATCTCGCTGTCCTCAAACTTTCCCCCTCTAGGTACTGGAACTGGACAATCTTTTCATAATGTCCTGGCACAAAATGACCTGCCCTGTCCAGTAGCCGACACTCTCCCTTTACTGACAGCTGGAGATTCATTTTCACCCCCTTCCATGGCATTTGGAGACTGTGTTTTTAATTAACAATGATTATATCAAGATAGCTAGCTAATAGGACGTTTGCTAGCTGATGACATTTAATTCACTTAGCTTAACAGTGTGTAAAGTCAGCTAATTAGCAGTTCAATTGAGTTATGCCGGGTGTACACTACACAATTTTAGCTGTACCTGAAATCTGATACAAAACCCCCATGTCGTTGCCTACTCAGGGCGCGCGGCCCACACCAACGCTCATTTAACTTGAACAGGTCAGAGACGCAATCTGAGGGCTACCGATCTAGTCTTCGAGCAGTCCCAGACATCCCGATATTTTCAGACATGTTGGATTTTATCAGAGCAAAATCTACAATGCTCTTGTAGTGTGAAATGTGCAACAACAAGCTTTTAGAACTGTGATCAGCAATAGCCAATGAGAGCTCGCCAGAGAAGAAGCCAGTGAGATGTTGACATTGTTTTGGGTCACCCAGAATGTGTAGACTCTCCAGCAGGAACGATGACTACTACTAGTATGCGTTTATACTTGCCTTTAACCAAAACGTTAAATCGTTACAGATCTGAAGTGCACAAGCAATGTTATTCAATTCAAAATGTTGGCTAGACATTTCAACTCTGTGTGGCAAGCGTGAATGTCTGACTGAAAACATTTATGAGGCTGCTTTGAGCCAAAGCGTGTTGTAGCTACGTTAAATGAAATGACATAATTGTTGCAATAGAAAGTCTAGTTCATCAACTCTAAATAGCAAACCGCAGCTTGTGTAGATCTATAAAACAACATGAACCCACTCATACCAATATCAATAAGTAATTTGGGTCAATACATGTGTTGGTTTATCTGTCATCTGAGCAGATGATGCAACGTTTACATGTCCACTTTCATTTCAATGTGTCGACTAGAGTGTGGGAAGATGGCGGAAGTGGATGCTGAGTTGGAATCAAGCAACACATTGGGTCATTTGGTGAAGACGAATGTTCTGAATGGAGAACAGTAGTTGAAATGGTCTCAAATTGGAGTGGAGGATACGTGTGTGAATGATAATGAATTGCTTCTTGTTGGGATGTGTTTGTTGAATAAGGATGTATATGTGGGAAACCCGTTTGAGGTGTCTAAAATGGCCTATTTTGATTCATTGTATTTCTGAAGAGCAGAGGAAGATTGCAGTGGGACTCAAACGAATCCGGACAACAGAAGTTTTATGTTTTGAACTTCAGAGTAGAGCACCCGTTAAAAGAGTCATCTCAGGGGCGACGACGGATGTTCAGGTTGAATACTTGAAGAGAATTCCTGGTGTGGTTGGTGCCCGGCGTCTAAACCGCTGGGGGAATGGAGAAATAGAAGAAAGTCTGTCGATTCTGTTGGCTTTCGATAAAGAGCAAATACCTACGCATGTGAAGCTTGCTTATGTAGGAAGCTTTCGTCCCCAAACCACTGCAGTGTTAGAATATTAAAGAATTTGGCCACGTTTCAAGTGTGTGCAGACGTTTCAACTGTGTGTAGACGAACAGAGTATTATGAAGAATGTTGTGTAGAAACATGATGGTGTTGCAATTGTGGTGGGGATCATGATCCCGAGTTCCTGGAGTGCCCTGTGAAGGTGAGGAAGGTGGCAAAAGTTAGAGCTGTCAATCAAATCTCCTATGAGGAGGCGATTAAAATAATTGAGAAAACAAGTCCAATCAAATCAAATGTTATTGGTCACATACACATGGTTAGCAGATGTTAATGCAAGTGTAGTGAAACGCTTGTGCTTCTAGTTTCAACTATGCAGTAAAATCTAACGAGTAATCCAACAAATTCACAACAACTACCTTATACACACAAATACACACAAATGTAAAGTGATGAATAAGTATATTACATATAAATATATGGGTGAGCGATGGCGTGCGGCATAGACAAGATGGTGTAAAATACAGTATATACATATGAGATGAGTAATCTTGGGTATGTAAACATTATTAGAATGGCGTTATGGTGGACAGGCAGTGGCTCGGGTGGTTGTGATCTTTTTAGCCTTCCTGCGACATCGGGTGCTGTAGGTGTCCTGGAGGGCAGGTAGTTTGCCCCAGGTGATGTGTTGTTCAGACCGCACTACCCTCCGGTGTCACGTTCTGACCTTAGTTCTGTTATTTTATCTGTGTTTTAGTATGGTCAGGGCATGAGTTGGGTGGGCAGTCAGTTTTTTTTTCTATGTTGGTTTTTGAGTTCGGCCTAGTTTGGTTCTCAATCAGAGGCAGCTGTCAATTGTTGTCCCTGATTGAGAATCATACTTAGGCAGCCTGGGTTTCACTTTTGGGTTGTGGGTGTTTGTCTTCCGTGTTAGTACCACACGGGACTGTTTCTTTCATTTCACGTTTATTGTTTTGTATTTCGTACTGTTCAGTTTATGTATTAAAATAAACATCATGGACACTTACCACGCAGAAAATTGGTCCTCCGATCCTTCTCGCTACTCCTCCTCAGAAGAGGCGGACGAGGTTCGTTACATCTGGAGAGCCCTGCGATTGAGGGCGGTGCAATTGCCGTACCAGGCGGTGATACAGCCCGACAGGATGCTCTCGATTGTGCATCTGTAAAAGTTTGTGAGTGTTTTAGATGACAAGCCAAATTTCTTTAGGCTTCTGAGGCACTGTTGCGCCTTCTTCATCACACTGTCTGTGTTGGTGGACCATTTCAGTTTGTCTGTGATGTGTACGCCGAGGAGCTTAAAACTTTCCACCTTCTCCACTGCGGTCCCGTCGATGTGGATAGGGTGGTGCTCCCTCTGGAGTTTCCTGAAGTCCATGATCATCTCCTTTGCTTTTATGATGTTGAGTGAGAGGTTATTTTCCTGAAACTACACTCCAAGGGCCCTCACCTCCTCCCTGTAGGCTGTCTTGTAGTTGTTGGTAATCAGGCCTACTACTGTAGTGTCATCTGCAAACTTGATGATTAAGTTGGAAGCCTGCATGGCCACGCAGTCATGGGTGAGCAGGGAGTACAGGAGAGGGCTGAGAACATACCCTTGTGGGCCCAAGTGTTGAGGATCAGCTGGGTGGAGATGTTGTTTGCTACCTTCACCACCTGGGGGCGGCCCATCAGAAAGTCCAGGACCCAGTTGCACAGGGCGGGGTCGAGACCCAGGGTCTTGATGACGAGTTTGGAGGGTACTATGGTGTTAAATGCTGAGCTGTAGTTAATGAACAGCATTCTTACATAGGTATTCCTCTTGTCCAGATGGGATAGGGCAGTGTGCAGTGTGATGGCGATTGCATTGTCAGTGGACCTATTGGGGGAGTAAGGAAATTGGAGTGGGTCTAGGGTATTGGGTAGGGTGGAGGTGATATGAAACTTAACTAGTCTCTCAAAGCACTACATGATGACAGAAGTGAGTGCTACGGGGTGATAGTCATTTGGTTCAGTTACCTCAGCTTTCTTGGGAACAGGAACAATTGTGGCCATCTTGAATTATGTGGGGACAACAGACTGGGATAGGGATTGATTGAATATGTCCGTAAACACACCAGCCAGCTGGTCTGCGCATGCTCTGAGGACGCAGCTAGGGATGTTGTCTGGGCCGGCAGCCTTGCGAGGGTTAACACGTTTAAATGTTTTACTCACGTTGGCCACGGAGAAGGAGAGCCCACAGGATTCGGTAGAGGGCCGTGTCAGTGGAACTGTATTGTCCTCAAAGCGAGCAAAGAAGTTGTTTAGTTTGTCTGGGAGCAAGACGTTAGTGTCCGCGACGGGGCTGGTTTTCTTTTTGTAATCCATGATTGACTGTATACCCTACCACGCACGTCTCGTGTTTGAGCCGTTGAATTGCCACTCTACTTTGTTTCTATACTGACGCTTTGCCTGTTTGATTGCCTTGAGGAGGGAATAGCTGCACTGTTTGTATTCGGTCGTGTTTCCGGTCACCTTTCCATGATTAAAAGCGGTGGTTCGCGCTTTCAGTTTCGTGTGAATGCTGCCATCAATCCACGGTTTTTGGTTAGGGAAGGTTTTAATGGTCAGAGAGGGAACGACATCTCCGATGCACTTGCTAATAAACTCGCTCACCGAGTCAGCGTATACGTCAATGTTATTGTCTGAGGCTATCCGGGATATATCCCCGTCCACGTGATCGAAGCAATCTTGAAGCATGGAATCCAATTGGTCAGACCAGAATTGTATTGACCTGAGCAGCATAAGTGAAGATATGGTACTGGATACACCACAGCCTGTAGTAAATGTTTGCTGCCAGACAAAAGATACCCTGTGTGTTAAAAGGATGGAATTTGTTGCATTCATTTCCACAGTTTGTTCAGTTTTTTGGGGAATCCTGTTTCCCTCCAGCATAGTAGGTGGCGGGATGCACATTCAATTGTGTGATCACCAATATACCATAGAACGTGCAATCGACAATCCTCACGACCAAGTGAGGAATCTTGTAGTGTGTGACCCCTGTCTGTGCCACATGGTTTAGTGTGTGAGCCCTGTCTGTGCCACATGGTTTAGTGTGTGAGCCCTGTCTGTGCCACATGGTTTAGTGTGGCACCACTACGTTGGCAAGACAACAAAATACTACAGGAAAGGCGGTCGTTTAGTGTGAGAGGCTCAGCCATGTTAGGATTTTGAAAGTCATGTAGTGCACACCTGGCATTACCCTACAAGTGGCCTACTGTAGCCAGCTAGATAGCTAATAATACATTGTTTTTGTATTTACTTTCTAGGTTCTCCCACTGCCTCAGTTTTTTGGGTCCTTACAAAACAAATATAATGGGCAATCTTCACGATATTTGCAGTGGTAACAAAGTGCAGCAAGCAGCCATGTCGATGAATGGAGACAGGGAAAAATGTCTGTCACCAGAGTGGTTTAGTTGTGATGTTTGACTTTACCAGTATAATCCACTTTCAATTTCAATGAAAATAAATTGCAGACTGTCGGCCACCTTTCACAACTTGAAACTAGCATAGGCCACAACTACTGGAGGGATATCAGTGACGCACATAACACACAGCACCCCTTCTACCGGCGTGTGGGGGAGGGTTCTTGAAATGTAACATCCAATCAAAATCTTGCCTCTGGTAGCCAGTGGACCATTCAAACTGTTTTTGCAAAAAAAAAATATCCAAACTTCGGCGGTTAACGCTTGATCGGATTGAATCTAGACCTAACTCAGTCAATGTGTGTGATACTAGATTTCAATCTTGCTGACACAGTGTGTGTGTGTCTGTGTGTGTGTGTGTGTGTGTGGTGTGTGTGTGTGTGTGTGTGTGTGTGTGTGTGTGCTTGTGTGTGTGCGCTGGTGTGTGTGTGTGCACGCACGTGTGTGTTTAAGTAGCTGCGGCAGGCATTTTCACATACTCCCTTCATATCCAGCTGTTTCCAAGTGGCAATCACTCACAATGAGAGAATGATTAGAGAGAGAGGGGGGGGGGGGGTGCATCAGATGTGCTGTGCTGTTCTGTGTGGACTGGAGGGTCGATAAGAGTGCTGGGGTTTCTCCTGCTCACACTCAGGTTTCGCTGGGTGACCTTTATGAGCACCGAACACTCTGCAGCAGGACCCACACAGACTTAGACACTCTCTCTCTCAGCTCACATCTCTCTCTCTCAGCTCGCATCTCTCTCTCTCATCTTCTCTCAGCTCACATCTCTCTCTCATCCTCTCAGCTCACATCTCTTTCTCAGCTCACATCTCTTTCTCAGCTCACATCTCTCTCTCAGCCCACATCTCTCTCTCTCAGCTCACATCTCGCTCTCTCATCCTCTCTCAGCTCACATCTCTTTATCTCTCTCTTTCTCAGCTCACATCTCTCCCTCTCTCATCCTCTCTCAGCTCACATCTCTCTATCTCTCCTTCCCTCTCTGTTCATCTCTTCATCTCTCAGCTCAGCGGTCTCTCTCCTCCAACATGCGGTTAGTTGTGTGTGTCGGTGAGTGTGCAGACTGTGTGTGTGACAGGGTTATTGCACAATTCCTTACACACTAAAGTTTAGCTTTTCATGACTCAGTTTATCACCTACAGACCCTTCTTAGATAAAGAGGGAGAAATTATTTCTCTCCCTCCTTATCTCTTCCCCACTCTCTCTTTCTCAGCCTCTCTTCTCCTCCCCTCTCTCCTTCCTCCCTTTCTCCCCGAGCAGCCTTGAGTGGTTAGGCCGAGGGAAAAGAGGGAGAAAAGGGATGAGGGGAGGAGTGGGTCATTCAGTGCTTCACTGCTGCAGTGTAATTACTCCTGCTAATCAGAGCACTTTACATCAGTGCTTCTGTTCCTCTTCTCCTCCATCCTCTCACCTCCTCTCTCCCCCTCCCATCCTCTCTCCCCCACTCTCCCCCTCGCTCCCATACACTCTCCTAATACTGTCCCTTTCTGACTCTCTACCCCCACTCTCCCTATTAACTCTCACTCTCTATGGAAAGCAGAATGCCAACTTGAATCATTTCATCCGGAGAGAGAAGTGTCTGTGTGTGTGTGTGTGTGTGTGTGTGTGTGTGTGTGTGTGTGTGTGCGCTTGTGTGTGTGTGTGTGTGTGTGTGCGTGTGCGGTGTTTACAAGAGGCCTAGGCAGATAGAGATAGGCCGTAATGAGACAGTGGGAGAGTGTTCTCTGATAGATAAAGAGGTCATTGTGCGTGTGGTGTGTTTGATAACTGTCCTCCACCCCAACTTGACTGCAAGGAACCAAGGAGGGAATACAGTGCCTTGACTTTTTCCATGTTTTGTTGTGTTACAGCCTGAATTTAAAATGTATTCAATTGAGATGTTTTGTCACTGGCCTACACACAATACCCCATAATGTCAAAGTGGAATTATGTTTCTATACTTTTTTTGTTGTTGGACAAATTAATTAAAAATGAAAAGCTGAAATGTATTTGAGTCAATACGTAGTCAACCCCTTTGTTATGGCAAGCCTAAAAATATGCTTAAAACAAGTCCCATAATAAGTTGCATGGACTCACTCTGTTCGCAATAATAGTGTTTAAGATGATTTTTGAATGACTACCTCATCTCTGTACCCCACACATACAATTATCTGTAATGTCCCTCAGTTGAGCAGTCCATTTCAAATCACACCAACACACACACCAATGGCAGTTATAGGAGGAAACTGAGGATCGATCAACAACATTGTAGTTACTTCACAATACTAACCTAATTGAGTGAAAAGAAGGAAGCCTGTACATAATGCAAATATTCCAAAACATGCATCTTGTTTGCAACAAGGCACTAAAGTAATACTGCAAAAAATGTGGCAAAGAAATTAACTTTTTTCCCTTAATATAAAGTGTTATATTTGTGGCAAATCAATACATCACCTGTAATACTCTCCATATTTTCAAGTATAGTGGTGGCTGCATCATGTTATGGGTATGCTTGTAATCATTAAGAACTGGGGAGTTTTTCAGGATAAAAAATATATGGAATGGACGAAGCACAGGCAAAATCTTAGAGGAAACTTCAGTCTGCTTTCCACCAGACATTTGGAGATGAATTTGCCTTTCAGCAGGACAATAAACTAAAACACAAGGCCACATTTACATTAAAGTTGCTTACCAAGAAGACAATAAATGTTCCTGAGTGGCCTAGTTACAGTTTTGACTTAAATCTACTTGAAAGTTGCTGCCAAGGGCGCTTCTACAAAGTGTTGACTCAGGGGTGTGAATACTTATGTAAGTGAAATATTTCTGTATATCATGTCCTAATACATTTGCAAAAACAATTAAAAAACGTGTTCACTTTGTCATATTTGTGTGTAGATGGGTGAGGAACATGTTGAAATCAGGCTGTAACAACAAAATGTGGAGTAATCAAGGGGTATGAATACTTTCTGAAGGCACTGTACAGGGTTAACTTTACAAAACAAAACCTAAAATGCCAAATAAAATACAATTGAATAGCATTTCTCTATCCTCCTCCACTCCCCCTAATAAACAGTTATTCACCAGCCTGGGCTCATAAAAGCTCAGGGAAGTTTTTATTTGTTTCAGAGACGTTTAAAATCCATTGAAGCTGAAATAAAACAGTTAAACCACGACTGCCTTTGGGTAACACGCTTCGCCGACCGAGACACTGGCACTGGAGCCACAGGTTTATTTCCCGGTTAACTGCCTTACTTTCTAGATCAGCACAGGGCTGATGCATGCACGCAGGTAAGCATGAGATATGAGAGAAAAACAGAGAGAAAGAGAATGGGGAGAAAGAGAGAGAAAGAGGGCACGGGGTTCAGAGGAATATAGAAAGAAAGAGAGGAAAAAGAGATACAGAAGGTTTGTGTTGGTGACAGTGAGTGTTGAGTCACTCTGACACACTGTGATCACCCCAGATTGCCATCCGTAGGGTACCGGATGAAATGGACACGGCTATCAGAACTCACACACACCGTCTCCAAAGGTGTGAATAAATGGTGTGTGTGTGTGGTCATTGTAGAATTATATGGCTGACGTAGTCGCTGCATGCACTGTATGACTCACACAGTGGAAAAAGTGGAAAGAGGGGGATTTGAAGTGATTGTGGAAATCTCATCTTTGGGATCCTCTTGTTTTATCACCATAATGCTAAACTGACTGTAACTGATTGGTGAATAGAGATGGAAGGAGAAGCGCACTTCCTGAAAGTTCAAGCATGTTCTGTTACACCTGCACTGGGACTGACAGACTGGAAGCGTGACTACCATTCCTACTGGCCACACACTTGTGACCTGACCTTGGCCTAAAATAATTCCCTGCAATCGATACCATGCCTTTAAATAGGTTGAGTTTTATTTGTGTCTTGGTGTGACGTGGCTGTGAGCAGGGAGTGTCCAGTGTGGAACGGTATTCTCTACAGTTTCAGTAAACCTAAGGACAAAGGAATGTCCTGTCATCGTCAAGAAAACAGCCAGGAGATATCGAAGTCTTAACAAGCTGCAGAATTTAACAAATGTACCCTAAGACTCCCATCAGTGCTGAATTTTGACAGTTCGTTATTATTGTGATGGTCCACTGCTTTCTTTTGTGTCAAACTGTCAAGAGACCACATCACTGACCAGGACTGCCATTTCATACTTCACTGTGTTCTTAAAGTTCCATTGCAGCCATTTTTATCTCAATATCAAATCATTTCTGGGAAACAATTAAGTACTTTACAGTGATTGTTTTGAATTAAAATGGTCAAAAATGAAGAAAAATTGCTTCTTAGCAAAGAGCAATTTCTCAAGTGGGGTGGGGAAAACTGAAAACTAGCTGTTATTGGCAGAGAGGTTTGGAACTCTTTCTTATTGGTCTATTAACTAATTTACAGCCTGGTGATGTCAAAACTCCATCCCACCAAAACAGGCAGAAATTTCAGGCAGTATTTTCAAAAAATGGCATTATCATAATTTTCACAATTTCACAGTGTTATACCAACCTCACTCATAGTGTGGAAATATCCACTCACCAGCCAGTTTATTAAGTACACCACAACATTTCATAAAAATGGATCGCTCCTACACACAGTGAGTCACTTGGCCATGGCTTGCTATCTAAAGCAGGCAGCCAGGCATCGAGGCATTCAGTTCCTGTTCGATTGAATGTTAGAATGGGCATAACGAGTGACCTAACAGCTGGCCTCCTGGGCTTTTTATGAAGAGAATGGTGCAACAAACACAAAATCCAGTCAACGCCAGTCCTATGGGGGACAACAACTTGTGGATAAGCAACGGTGAAGGAGAATTACAAGAATCGGGCAAGCTAACAGGAGTGCCACAAACAGACAACAGTGGTGTGCAGAACGACATCTCGGGAACGCACAACTCGTCGGTCCTTGTCACGGATGGACTATTGCAGAAAACCACCAAACTGGGTTCCTCTCCTATCAGTTAAAAACAAGAAGAAGCGGCTCCAGTGGGAACACGATTACCAACACTGGACAATTGAGGAGTAGAAAAATGTTCCCTGGTCCGACAAATCCCGGTTCCTGTTGCTTTATGCTGATGGCAGAGACAGGATTTGGCGTAAGCAGCATGAGTCCATGAACCCATCCTGCCTGGTGTCAACAGACCAACATCCCTGTGGAATGTTTCCGACATTTAGGTCTGACCCGGTGTTTATAAAACACAGTGTTTATAAATCATATTATTTGAGGGCTGAGGAAGCCTGCATGGGGTTCTGTTCTGTTGGGGATTACTCCTTCATAATCACACCACCACAGAGAGAGACAAGGCCCATCTCCACCATCCACCACACTCCCCTCGGGGTGTGGATACTGGCAGACATACTGTAACTACATCTAATGCTTGAAGCATAACAGTTTTATTACACAACACACACAGTAGGAGTGCGTGACACAGCAGATAACAGGGTAACCACTACAAAGAACATGACTGAGTTGTCCTGTGCTGTATGTACGTTGCCAAGGGAAGCAGAAGCAAGAAGGCCTCTGGGCAGCCATGGTGAATGGTGCTGCTGGCACACTGGAAAATAGCAGTTGTTCATGAATGCAATTAACAGAGAAACAGAAAGAGAGAGAGGAAATGGGATAATTTATAAAAATGTCTCCTCTTTAGTGAGTTAAGCCTGATGAAAACCAGACCCCTCCAGTAGCAGAGAGAGAGAGAGCGAGAGAGAGAGAGAGAGAGAGAGAGAGAGAGAGAGAGAGAGAGATTCTACTGCTGCACTCCCTGGCCTGCAGCACCAGAGGTTAAGCTGAACACACTGACCCTCTAAAGCCCTTGACTTTGTACTGTGGGTACTCCACATGGTGTGTGTCATGTTATGTACAGAGATCACAGTCATGCTCCCATATAGAGAAGAACTTGGAGAGCATCCATAATGGCACCCTATTCCCTATATAATAGTGCACTACTTTTGACCAGAGCCCTCTGAGTTCTGGTCAAAAGTAATGCACTATGTAGGAAATAGGGTGCCCTTTGGGATGCGGCCCTGGTGAGAGAGTCATGATGTGCTGCTGGGCTTGGGTTATTATGTGGGTGAGTGACAGTTTGCCTCCCATCTCCTCCTCCTCTAGAAGCATTCCCCCTTTTTCTCCAGGTAGCATCTTAGCCGGAGCCCATCTGCCTATAAGAACTAGAGATCGACCGATTCTGATTTTTCAACGCCGATACCGATTATTGGAGGACCAAAAAAGCCGCTACCGATTAATCGGCCGATTTGTAT
Source organism: Oncorhynchus kisutch (assembly GCF_002021735.2). NCBI lineage: Eukaryota > Metazoa > Chordata > Actinopteri > Salmoniformes > Salmonidae > Oncorhynchus > Oncorhynchus kisutch. The sequence continues at coordinate 82,778,027 of NC_034179.2, read as the reverse complement.
TTATCTATTTGTAATAATGACAATTACAACAATACTGAATGAACACTTATTTTAACTTAGTATAATACATCAATAAAATAAATGTAGCCTCAAATAAATAATGACACATGTTCAATTTGGTTTAAAGTGTTGGAGAAGAAAGTAAAAGTGCAATATGTGCCATGAAAGAAAGCTAACGTTTAAGTTCCTTGCTCAGAATATGAGAACATATGAAAGCTGGTGGTTCCTTTTAACATGAGTCTTCAATATTCCCAGGTAAGAAGTTTTAGGTTGTAGTTATTATAGGAATTATAGGACTATTTCTCTCTACACCATTTGTATTTCATTAACCTTTCACTATTGGATGTTCTTATAGGCACTTTAGTATTGCCAGTGTAACAGTATAGCTTCCGTCCCTCTCCTCGCTCCTACCTGGGCTCGAACCAGGAACACAACGACAACAGCCACCCTCATAAACAGCTGCTGGCAAACTCAGGAAAATACTGTTTGAATGAACGCTTACGAGGCTGCTGGTGCCTACCATCGCTCAGTCAGACTGCTCTATCAAATCATAGACTTAATTATAACATAATAACACACAGAAATACGAGCCTTAGGTCATCAATATGGTCAAATCCGGAAACTATTATCTCGAAAACAAAACGTTTATTCTTTCAGTGAAATAGGGAACCGTTACGTATTTTATCTAACGGGTGGCATCCATAAGTCTAAATATTCTTGTTACATTGCACAACCTTCAATGTTATTATATAAAATTCTGGCAAATTAGGTGGCCCAAACTGTTGCATATACACTGACTCTGTGTGCAATGAACGCAAGAGAACTAGAGAACTAGAACTAGTGGACTAGTTAACTGTAAGGTTGCAAGATTGTGTCCCCCGAGCTGACAAGGTAAAAATCTGTCGTTCTGCCCCTGAACGAGGCAGTTAACCCACCGTTCCTAGGCCATCATTGAAAATAAGAATGTGTTCTTAACTGACTTGCCTAGTTAAATGAAGATTAAATAAAGGTGTTAGAAAAAATCTGTGTCCGGCCAAATCTGTGTCCAAAAATACAGATTTCCGATTGTTATGAAAACTTGAAATCGGCCATTCCGATTAATAAGAACAAGCATTCACATGTGTGCACTGTCACTCAAACATCTGCTTAGGGACATTGTCGTGACTAAACCCAGGCTCAGAACTACTTGAAGAAGGATGTATACAGTTATAGTTTATGAAATGTTATTTTTACATTATGGGGAAACGTATCTCTTTGGTTTGTTTTTATTTCCCTGGTCCCCATTGTAAATTCCCTTTTTGATATACCGGTGTGCTAACTACAGTACCATGTGCTGGTTCCAAGGAGACTTGATGAAGGTTGCTTAGCCAATGATAATGTATTCCTAAACTGGCTATTATTACTGCTGGTTCAGTGTGTGATTTTTTAAAAATAAAACATTCTTACTGTAAAATAACGACCTCATGAAAATGACCTCTTCCTGTCTTATATAATAGCATTCTCTCCTTTTTCCTCTCTTCCTTCACTCTCCTTAGATCCTCTCCTCCCGTCCTACACGTCTCCCACCACTCCCCTGGACCGGTCTTCCCCCTCTTTCACAGACATCTTCCCACCAGACAGCTCCAGCAGCCCCTCCGAGGGGGGAGAGAGCACCACGGCCCAGCCCAGCCCTCACTTCATCAGACCGGGCTTCAACGAGAACCTCATCCCCATCTACTGCTCCATCCTGGCTGCTGTGGTGGTGGGGCTGGTGGCCTACATCGTCTTCAAAAGGTGAGGGGCCATGGAGTGGGAGCATAGACAAAGCAGGGAGATAGGATATGATCACAGGTAGAAGCAGCTATCACACAGATAGAAGCAGCTATCACACAGATAGAAGCAGCTATCACACAGATAGAAGCAGCTATCACACAGATAGAAGCAGCTATCACACAGATAGAAGCAGCTATCACACAGATAGAAGCAGCTATCACACAGATAGGACCAGAGACAAAGCAGGGAGGATGATACATGTATGCAGACAGTGGGCTCAGGCTGGAGGAGGGAGAGAGAGTGAACTAGGACAGAGAGGTTGACTTGTCAGGAGAGGTTGACTTGTCAGGGAAGGGGAATGACAGGCAGGATGGTGTTTGAGTGATGTAGCCCATGGCTAAAGAAAGGCAGGGAGCCAGATAGAGAGTGACTGTATGGTGAAATATTCAGGCCTGTTGTGGAATGGCAAGATATTGACCCAGTTACACCACATGATTACACACTCACATGCACGCACACACACACACACACACGCACGCACGCACACACACACAAACACACACACACACACACACACACACACACACACACACACACACACACACACACACACACACACACACACACACACACACACACACACACACACACACACACACGCACACACGCACACACACACACACACACACACACACAAACACACACACACACACACAATAATGCATTTCAAAGGTCACACACTCAAAGTAAAAAGATTGACAGAGGTGAGTGACATATTTAACATTAGAAATTACGCACACAGGCGCACGCACACATACACACACACACAAGCATTTGCACACAACACATACACGCCAATTCAGACACACCATGTACCAAGTTAACAAGCTCATCATCAAATCCAGTATTGATTGTAAAGTGCAGTCCAGTTGAAATCCGAGTGGCTACTTCGTCAACACAAACAGTTACTTTAATATCTGTCTCCTTCCACTGTATAAACAGGTCCAACACGGTCTGTTAAAAGGCCTTGTTGACTGATTGATTAGATTGGATCATTACGACTAGGAGGCTGTTCCAGCCAGAGACAACATTACAGTAAAAATGACTGAGAATAAAACCACTATGAAGCCAGAAGGCTTGTTTCCCTGCTGGTCCTTTATGTTTACTGGAAGACTTTCAGAGATGTTTGATGACTGATCACTCCTCTTCCCTTGCACGTTTCCTGATGACCATCCCAATCACAAAACGTCCATTACTTGTATCACATCAATTAAACCACTTCTGGGAACACAGTGTTGTGGGCTTGACTCACTTCTTCTCCGTTCACACCTTCCCAGGTGGAACAGCTGCAAGCAGAACAAACAGCCGGCTAACAACCACCAAGCCACAGCAGCCAATCAAACGGTGACGCCGGAGGGGGAGAAGCTGCACAGCGACAGCGGCATCTCAGTGGACAGCCAGAGTCTGCAGGAGCAGCAGCATGCAGCCCAGACACAGACACACAGACAGGAACAGATAGGTGAGCTCTACAACACACACTGTACACTTAGCTAGATGCTGTAATGGAAGTCTGTATGTCTGTGTGTTCACCTGTTGGGTCTGTATGGAGATTCTATGCTAGCTGGACTAGGCAGATGAAAGTGGTAACAAAGTGAATTTAGGATACATATGTTATTATTGTACATAGCGAGTCTCAGATATTATCCCGTTGTGTGTACATACTTAGATACGACTTTGGAAATGTCACCAAAGAAGTCTTAACATGGGAGGTTATGAAGGTGGGAAGGATGAGTAGTCTACAGAGAGAGAGAGAGAGAGAGAGAGAGAGAGAGAGAGAGAGAGAGAGAGAGAGAGAGAGAGAGAGAGGATGGTCCAGTATTCGGTGGGAGACAGCACCACTGCCTTGTGGGAAATACATGATGAATGGTCGTGAAGGAGGAGGGCAACTTTTTAAAACGGAACAAGTGAAAACAAAAGCAAGAGCTTCAGGAATGTGAAGTGGTCTCTCTATAGAGCCTGGAGCAACCTATCTTCCTTTCATTTAAAAATCCATGGCAGAGACACAGTCAGATCTCTTATACTGAGGAGAACCATGCTCTACTTACTCCTCTCTCCATCTCTTTAGCTCTTTCAACTTATCTCTCTCTTTCTGTGTCTCTCTACATATCTACTCTTTCTCCCTCCCTTTCTATCTCCCCTTTTCTTTATCTCTCTCTCTCTCTCTGGAGTCTCAGTGGTGTGGCACAGTTTCTATTCACTCAGAGGAGTGATAGAGAGAGCTTTGTCATCAACCTCCTAAGTGCTGAGCCAGAGCCTAAGGGGCCCCACACATCCAGTGACTCAGCATCTCTCTCTATGCAGTCATGAATGCATAACTGAAGAAGTTATGAAGTAGTAATGAGGTAGTTCAGAAGACAATTATAAAGTTATGTTTGTGAATCGTGAGTTAACTTATGCACCATCACCTGATCTGACCCGGGACCTCTGCTGTTTTGGATCTTACCCACAACCTAAATGCATACCCATGCCCATGTGATGTTTGGGAAGCCTGGGAAATGCTGCTATTGTTTTATTTTGTGTTGTGGGAATTCTATTCATTTCCCCCCACTCAGAAATGCAAAGCCTCAGTATAATGGAGAAAAGGGGGCATCTTTTCCTGGGGATTAGCATGTGATTGGGTCATTGAGTAGATGCCCGCCCCTTTAACCCTTGTTTCTTTGTGTGATTGGCTCATTAGCAGGTGTTGTGTGATGGAGGCCAGGCCCGATCCCCCTGCCTGTTTAAATTTGATCCAGCAACAGTGTTTAATGTCTTGCTAATTAGCGTCAGCTCTGTCTTCTGGCGCAGAAGCCATTAAAATACAGTACTGCACACAGCATGCTGTGGGCTGGGCGGCTACTCCACTAGTAAATGGGGACTTGTTAAAATATAAAACACCCAAGGGGGTGAGAATATGTACGTTTTCAAATGAACCATATTTTACACATACAGTATGACTGAAAGCCCACAGCAGTCTTTGTAGACGGTGTCATACCTAGTCAAAACAAGTCAATTATGATTTCAAGTGAATTATGAAAATCTATAAAAGATACCCTGTGCTTTGATTGACAAGCTCAAAAGGACTCCCCGCGTCCCTGCCTTGGGGTAAGAACTCCCAAAAGACTTACAGACATCTATAATAAGTCTTCTCTACTCTCCAGTGCATTCTGGTGATCTTTTAAATAGCAATCTGTCTTTTACCTCTGAGGCCCCTTCCCCTTTACGCTGGAGTATTCCTTCCTCAAGGGGCAGAGGGATGTTTAAAATTTAAATGAGACTCAAACCTCTCATCATCGTGCCTCTGTCCTTAATCTGATCCCATTCTCTACCTGAACGATAGTCACGGAAACTGTCAATCAAAGTCTGTTCGTCCCAGGTTAGAGGGGCAGTGGGCTAATGCTAGTGTAGTACAACGCTAGTGTAGTAGGATAGTAGCTAGTGCAGTATGAGAGTAGCTAGTAAGGTAGAAGAGTAGCTAGTGGGGTAGGAGAGTAGCTAGTGGGGTAGGAGAGTAGCTGGTAGGGTATGAAAGTAGCTAGTGGGGTAGGAGAGTAGTTAGTGGGGTAGGAGAGTAGCTAGTGGGGTAGGAGGGTAACTAGTAGGGTAGAAGAGTAGCTAGAGGGGTAGGAGAGTAGCTAGTGCATTGGGAGAGTAGCTAGTGCAGTAGGAGAGGAGCTAGCGTAGTAGGAGAGTAGCTAATGGGGTAGGAGAGTAGCTAGTAGGATAGGAGAGTAGCTAGTGGGGTAGGAGAGTAGCTAGTGGGGTAGAAGAGGAGCTAGATGGGTAGGAGAGTAGATAGATGGTAGGAGAGTAGCTAGTAGGGTAGGAGAGGAGCTAGATGGGTAGGATAGTAGTTAGTGGGGTAGGAGAGTAGCTAGATGGGTAGGAGAGTAGATAGATGGTAGGAGAGTAGCTAGTAGGGTAGGAGAGGAGCTAGATGGGTAGGATAGTAGGTAGTGGGGTAGGAGGTTAGCTAGATGGGTAGGAGAGTAGCTAGATGGGTAGGAGAGTAGTTAGTGGGGTAGGAGAGTAGCTAGTTGGGTTGGATAGTAGACAGTAGGGTAGGAGAGTAGCTAGTAGAGTAGGAGAGTAGCCAGTGGGGTAGGAGAGTAACTAGTAGCGTAGAAGAGTAGCTAGATGGTTAGGAGAGTAGCTAGTGCATTGGGAGAGTAGCTAGTAGGGTAGGAGAGTAGCTAGCTAGTGAGATAGGAGAGAAGCTAGATAGTAGGATAAGAGAGTATCTGGTGGGGTAGGAGAGTAGCTAGTAGAGTAGGAGAGTTGCTACTCCCCCCTTTACGCTGGAGTATTCCTTCCTCAAGGGGCAGAGGGATGTTTAAAATTTAAATGAGACTCAAACCTCTCATCATCGTGCCTCTGTCCTTAATCTGATCCCATTCTCTACCTGAACGATAGTCACGGAAACTGTCAATCAAAGTCTGTTCGTCCCAGGTTAGAGGGGCAGTGGGCTAATGCTAGTGTAGTACAACGCTAGTGTAGTAGGATAGTAGCTAGTGCAGTATGAGAGTAGCTAGTAAGGTAGAAGAGTAGCTAGTGGGGTAGGAGAGTAGCTAGTGGGGTAGGAGAGTAGCTGGTAGGGTATGAAAGTAGCTAGTGGGGTAGGAGAGTAGTTAGTGGGGTAGGAGAGTAGCTAGTGGGGTAGGAGGGTAACTAGTAGGGTAGAAGAGTAGCTAGAGGGGTAGGAGAGTAGCTAGTGCATTGGGAGAGTAGCTAGTGCAGTAGGAGAGGAGCTAGCGTAGTAGGAGAGTAGCTAATGGGGTAGGAGAGTAGCTAGTAGGATAGGAGAGTAGCTAGTGGGGTAGGAGAGTAGCTAGTGGGGTAGAAGAGGAGCTAGATGGGTAGGAGAGTAGATAGATGGTAGGAGAGTAGCTAGTAGGGTAGGAGAGGAGCTAGATGGGTAGGATAGTAGTTAGTGGGGTAGGAGAGTAGCTAGATGGGTAGGAGAGTAGATAGATGGTAGGAGAGTAGCTAGTAGGGTAGGAGAGGAGCTAGATGGGTAGTATAGTAGGTAGTGGGGTAGGAGATTAGCTAGATGGGTAGGAGAGTAGCTAGATGGGTAGGAGAGTAGTTAGTGGGGTAGGAGAGTAGCTAGTTGGGTTGGATAGTAGACAGTAGGGTAGGAGAGTAGCTAGTAGAGTAGGAGAGTAGCCAGTGGGGTAGGAGAGTAACTAGTAGCGTAGAAGAGTAGCTAGATGGTTAGGAGAGTAGCTAGTGCATTGGGAGAGTAGCTAGTAGGGTAGGAGAGTAGCTAGCTAGTGAGATAGGAGAGAAGCTAGATAGTAGGATAAGAGAGTATCTGGTGGGGTAGGAGAGTAGCTAGTAGAGTAGGAGAGTTGCTACTCCCCCCTTTACGCTGGAGTATTCCTTCCTCAAGGGGCAGAGGGATGTTTAAAATTTAAATGAGACTCAAACCTCTCATCATCGTGCCTCTGTCCTTAATCTGATCCCATTCTCCACCTGAACGATAGTCACAGAAACTGTCAATCAAAGTCTGTTCGTCCCAGGTTAGAGGGGCAGTGGGCTAATGCTAGTGTAGTACAACGCTAGTGTAGTAGGATAGTAGCTAGTGCAGTATGAGAGTAGCTAATAAGGTAGAAGAGTAGCTAGTGGGGTAGGAGAGTAGCTAGTGGGGTAGGAGAGTAGCTGGTAGGGTATGAAAGTAGCTAGTGGGGTAGGAGAGTAGTTAGTGGGGTAGGAGAGTAGCTAGTGGGGTAGGAGGGTAACTAGTAGGGTAGAAGAGTAGCTAGAGGGGTAGGAGAGTAGCTAGTGCATTGGGAGAGTAGCTAGTGCAGTAGGAGAGGAGCTAGCGTAGTAGGAGAGGAGCTAATGGGGTAGGAGAGTAGCTAGTAGGATAGGAGAGTAGCTAGTGGGGTAGGAGAGTAGCTAGTGGGGTAGAAGAGGAGCTAGATGGGTAGGAGAGTAGATAGAGGGGTAGGAGAGTAGCTAGTAGGGTAGGAGAGGAGCTAGATGGGTAGGATAGTAGTTAGTGGGGTAGGAGAGTAGCTAGATGGGTAGGAGAGTAGATAGATGGTAGGAGAGTAGCTAGTAGGGTAGGAGAGGAGCTAGATGGGTAGGATAGTAGTTAGTGGGGTAGGAGATTAGCTAGATGGGTAGGAGGGTAGCTAGATGGGTAGGAGAGTAGTTAGTGGGGTAGGAGAGTAGCTAGTTGGGTTGGATAGTAGACAGTAGGGTAGGAGAGTAGCTAGTAGAGTAGGAGAGTAGCCAGTGGGGTAGGAGAGTAACTAGTAGCGTAGAAGAGTAGCTAGATGGTTAGGAGAGTAGCTAGTGCATTGGGAGAGTAGCTAGTAGGGTAGGAGAGTAGCTAGCTAGTGAGATAGGAGAGAAGCTAGATAGTAGGATAAGAGAGTATTTGGTGGGGTAGGAGAGTAGCTAGTAGAGTAGGAGAGTTGCTAGTAGCATAGGAGAGTAGCTTGTGGGGTGGGAGAGTAGCTAGTAGGGTAGAAGAGTAGCTAGATGGTTAGGAGAGTAGCTAGTGCATTGGGAGAGTAGCTAGTAGAGTAGGAGAATAGCTAGTGTAGTAGGAGAGTAGCTAGTGGGGTAGGAGAGTAGCTAGTAGGGTAGAAGAGTAGCTAGATGGGTAGGATAGTAGTTAGTGGGGTAGGAGAGTAGCTAGTGGGGAAGAAGAGTAGCTAGTAGAGTAGGAGAGTAGCTAGTGGGGTAGGAGAGTAGTTCGTGCAGTAGAAAGCTGGTGTAGTAGGGAGTAAAGCCCTTTCTGTTGAGGAGGCAGCCCTGGGATGTGGATGAGGTAGACAGCAAGAGCTTTAGAGCAGGACAGATACTGACGTATTGCGTTGTCCAAAGCACTTTGAGACTAAATGAAGAGCTATATAAATGCTAATCCATTATTGGTATTAATCATGAATAAATGTAACATATTGTAGTGAGGACCTCTGTATTGAGTAAAATAGAATAACTTGAGTCTGTATTGACTCAGTTCTAAAAGAAAGAGGGATGTCAGTGGTGGGAGGGGTACAGTGTGACAATCAGACAGAGAAGCTAGGGCCAGGTCACATTTACATTTTACATGTACACTTTGGTAATTTAGCCGATGCTCTGACTTACAGTCAGTGCATTCAATTAAGGTAGGTAGGACAACCACAAATCACAGTCCCTGTTTAAGCAAAATCCCATCACAGAGAGAGTCATCGAATGTGAGGAGGAATGTGAGACGCCTCAAGGTGCCAGAGGCAATGACATACATGTAACTGCCGGCTGATTGACAGGTAGTGTATGAGGGGTCTGGTTAGGGCTGGTCAGGGCTGGTCAAATGACCCTGGGGCATCAGAATGTAATCAGCATGTCTCCTGTATTCCATTCTTGCCATTAAGAGGAGAGCAGTTGATTGCCTATTCACTACCGATCTCAATCTCAGTCTTAATCAGCTATCTTTAAAGCTTCGGAGTGGGCTGAAATTAAATCAGCAACGGCTGAACATGCTAATGGAAGATCGACTGTTAGATCGACTATTCTGAACATGCCCAGTAGAATTTAATCTGATAAAGACTGCTAAATAGCTTAGAATTGGAATGGGTGAAACAGTGGTTCCCATTTAAAGCAACCATTAGATTTTCTGTGTCAACAATATTTATCAAGGAAGCCACCAACTGACTCAGTAGGTTAACATTTACAGTCTAGGGAGGGCTGCATGAACCATTCAAAGTGGAGTTCCTGAAGAGGAACACAAGTATTTTGCTGCTATCATGAAAAGACAGAATGATTCATCAAGACTGCTCAGTGTCTGTCTGCAGTGTCTGTCATGCCTGCAGGATGGCTGTCTGAACAGGAAGGAGAACAAGTCACAGACTGCATGACGTACTCTGGAGAGAATCAACATGAATAACGAGAGCTAAAGGAGAGCCAGAGGAAAAAGAGAGGATTTCAGAAAAAAAATGGAATGTGTGTAGAATGAGAGAAGATCGACTGTAGCAGAAGCTCCGCCTTTGTGTGCACCACATACACTTAAACAGGCCTGATGATGTCATAGCGTGGTTGATACAAAAAGCCCTTCTTGTGAACCTTTAGAATTAGAGCTCTCTTCTGGCTGGCACAGGGGTGCATTGATCAAGACAAGAAAACAACCAGTGAGCTCGGAGCTCCTCTAAAAAACGCCTCTGCATTCCGGAAGCGTTTCCATGGCACCCCTCAACTGACAACAGGTTGAGGGCTTATGGGAAAAGGGGACATTTGTCCCACTTCCTCACTCCCTGTAGTAATGAGTTCAGTGAAACAGTTGGAGGGGTTGATGAGTTTGTGACCTCACAAGGCCCCCTACAGGGCAAAGTGTGTCAGAGTGGACACAGCATCATAGACCGCTGACCACTGATACTGTGTTACTTCATACGACCAGAGAACATCTGCATGTTTCACCACTGATCATATATGTTTTTAACATGTTTCTCTCTCTCTCTCTCAGTGGTGAGGGTGGACGGGGGACCTGACTCACCTCCCCCCCAGGTCTGAGGAAGAGGAGAAGCCGCTGACAGGAAGGAGGAAAAGGAGGAGAGGGGGAAGTGGGGTTGCCATGGAAACCTTGATGTGGGAACGGACATACAGTATAAGAGTACAGACTGAGTGGGCTTCTTGGATACAACAAGGAAGTTGACGACATTATCGGCCCTTTTCACCAAGTGTGGCCACTGGTTTCTGACTGGCCTCTTGTCCCAGTATGGACCCTTATTAGACAGACTGGAGCATCAGAGGCTGACCCAGTATCTCTACACAGAACTCAACTCTGCCAGTGTGTCTTTGAACACTAAACCTCTCTGCCAGTACCAACCCTAACACCAACGCCAAACACCAACCCTAACACCAACGCCAAACACCAACCCTAACACCAACCCTCTGCCTCAAGTCACTAAAGTCGCAATATCACTACCACCCATAATCCAAGAAGCATCACTGTGTTAGATATCCTGGTCTCCGTCTTTTCTGTCAGCTGGTGAGGACCAATCATTATGAAAAGTGTATTAGTATGTTAACCCATGAAGGAGTTTCATCCTGTGTCCCCATAAGTTCACTGCCAACTTCCTTTGACCATTTGCTAAAATTATTATTCATCCACCCCCCGGATCCCCCCTACTCACTCACATTATCAAATGTTTGTGCCTCAGAGGTAGATAAACTCTCTGTCCCCTCTCTCCCCTTGTCTGTACTCTCTCTCTCTCAGCATGTAACTATTTGTCCCTCTTTCCATCCCTCCATCTGTACCTATCCTATCCTAGTGTGTTCTCAGGGCAAGTCCTGCAGTAGTCTCTCCGTCACACCCCCAGACTGTCTTCTCAGACCTCAGCAGCAGCCTGTTGTAAATCCCCCATGGGATCCTGTCTGATAGTATCCCACTGTTATCTATTCAACACAACTCAGTGGGGGAACTGTTATGCTGCGTTTAGATGGTACGAGGTAGACGGCGTCCGGATGTCATTGTTTTCAATGAGAGCACGACGGTAAATGCCGTTGAGGTCACAGTAGACGGGACATGCCACCAGAGTTAAAATATTTAAACTTTTGTTGTCTGTCGTAGCGTTGTTTTCTACAGGATGTTGATTTGCACTGTTTGTTTACCGAAATCACCATAGCAACACATACCGTCGTGCTGGCTTGCTTTCTTCTTGTATGACGGTTTTTGCGTCCCTCGTTTAAATGCAGCATTAGTCCCCATTCCAAAATCTCCTATCCTTTTTCTTTACCACAGACACAGACATTCCTAAGGTGTACAGGGACGGACACATTTGTGTTGTTGTTATACTGTTGCCTCTGATTACTGCTCTCCTATTCTCATTGGCTGTGGATCATTCCATCATTCCGTCACCGCAACATGATACACCATCCCTCCTCTGTTTTCTGACACACTTGACTCCTTTTCTCCATCCAACATGGACTCCAGGATTCTGTTGGAATGATTCATGCCAACTTTGAATGTAACAGATTCTAGATGTTTCTCTCATGTCTGTTTGTGGCACATGCGCCTCTCTTAGTGGTTTGAGTTACAAGGCCTCCTCAGCAGTGCCGCTCCATTACCCCAGGAGCTGTGATATGCAATGTGAGGAGCAATTTTGGACTGTTGAACATTGCTGACTCATTGACCTGACGCGTAATGTGATGTCCAACTGCCAAAAATGGAACTGTGACATCATCAGAAAGAGGCTCTGCAGTATCAGTATTCGAGGCTGTTCCATGGTAGCCTGACGAGAGTTGTCTAGAAATAGTATACAGTTTATATACAAACACTGTATAGTAGGCTATACTCAAGACTCCCCTTAATTATCCATTATATTGTACTTGCTAATGAGTGGAGACATGGGACACTCGTCAGAGACTTCCGTCTCACTGAAATAAACACAAGCACGTGCACACACACACTCACGTGCAGATATGTGTGTGTGCTAAAGAGTGTGCGGTGGCGCTAATGTGTCTGCTGCGGTATGGTATGGTAGGGGTAAGGGTGTAAACACAGGGGCCATTAGGGAGACATTCCTGACAGGCAGGTATAATTACCTCAGGGTTTCAGGTTCATTTAGCTTCACTCAGTCAGCTGGCTCTCATCTGAATCCCTCTGTTATGTACTGCACAGAGACATACAGAACGCTTTTAAAGTGGCAACAATGTGACATTACCATTACTCACCTCTCATGTGTCAGAGAGCAGTGACATTTTACTGTATCACAATAGTGATCTGAAGCACTTATCCCCCCCCCCCCCACACACACACACTCTCTCTGATGATAAACTGTATGTATGTGTTGCCTTGGATCACTTTTGTATGTATCTATATTGGCACGCAGCATACTGAACACGCAGTAGGTATTAGATGTTAGCGATGTAGCTACGCTTACTGTAACTGTACTGCTTTGAAGTCCAGGTTTGATTCCCAGGGACATGTGATTACTCAGGGTCCCTTTGGTGTGGTTTGGTGCTTGAATTTAGATGTAGGTAGACAGCAAAGTAGATATATTAGCAGAGATACTTTTGTGTGTTGTGAGAGAGAGAGAGATAATCTGGCATAGCAAAGATACAGCAGGGAAGACGCTCTCATAGTAGTGAGTTTTGAGGCTTTTGAATAGAAAACAGACCAACACAGCCACACTATATTCCCCCTGGGGGCCTCCTTGTGACATATCCAGTGGCTTCACACACACAGTGTTTCACACAATATTATTGACAGCAGTGTGATTCATATTGCTCCACAATGGAAGTGCAGTAGGACCCAGTGGACCAACAGATTGGCATAATACCACTGACTGACAGGAGGGACTGTCATCAACGACTGGTGAACAACTGAACCTTTCACTGTGGCTGGCGGCCCCACGGGCCCAATCTAACACTGTGCTGTCTCACAGGTGAATAGAGGTGTCAATATAGAATCTACAGTATGACTCAATCGGTACTGTTCCTCCACAGCAGGGGACACTGGTAGAGTGGATGAAGATAATATAAGAATGTAAAGCTGAATAACGTTACAGACATAAATATGCAAAACATTCAATGTTCTTCTATTGTTTTTGTTATGAATATTATTCTCTTTTTTGAAATCAGTATTATTTTGTAAACGGTCTCTTGTTTTAGCTGTAATAGATGTAATAGGCTGTGCTATACAAGTGCCTGTGTACAGAGTCAGGTGTCTTTGAGTTATGTTCCGAACACTTTCTGTTCTTCTTCTTCCGTTTGGATTCTCACTTGTTGTATGATCTGTGTTTTGTTTCATCATTTGAGTGTTAATGAAGGTTTCAGGAAGTATAGGCCATAGGTTCAAACGTACTACTAATGTTGTTGAAATCCATATAGCATCATCTACGTACATGCCATCTGCTGTGGTCCTATTTTACCGACCACAATATACTCTACCTACAGTGCAAAAGTGGCAATATGTGATGAGCATGACCAGTATGTTTTTACATGTTCAGTTTGTCCAGAGGTTGTGGACAGACATGCCATGTATGAGGAGGATTCACTGTGATTCTCTATGGTAATGTCCAAGATATAATAAATCCCCACAGAAATGTCAGACCCCTCCCCCCCCAAAAGCTGAATGTTACATGTACTTACCTACTAGTGTAAAATGCATTGTGTAAATGTGAATTTCTTAGAGTTGTTACAATATATAAATACACAATAAAATTGAAAAAGCAAACAAATTAATTATCTGATAGAATAAAAACAAATGTAATTGCACCTTCGTCAAGTCATTTGTCCTCAATACTGAATGTTGATAATGTAGCAAGTCAGCTGATGGATTCTCATTCCCTACTGTGAATTCATTGTTGCTTGGGAACTAAATATAGTGGACACAATACACTGAAATATGCTTCTTCGCTTAAAACATCTCAAATTGCCAATGTTTAACACTGGTAGTCGGCTATCTCTCCCGGGAAATCCTTGATTACAATAATGGACAGCACCCAGTACAAACTCTCCCGACCCTCATCTATAACTGATCTTTTATCAACAGTTACAGGAATAATCTCTGTGGGTTTGTGTCTCATTGACAGTTTGGGCTTTCTGTATGAAAATACCCAAAAGGTTCCCCTTTAGAATTACCCCCAAATTATTTCTGAAAAAGGCCTCAAGCTAATGAAAATAAAATGTTAAAACCACAAAGTATGGAGCATGTGACCTTAGCCAAACCACAGTTAAAAACAGGACCATATGTGAGGGTTCATTGGACTGTTGGAGTCTCGTTCTCTATTCTCTTATCATCAGGTAAGCGTTCACAAAGATGCAGTCACCATCGATGTCTGGTAGATATGGTTCGCACACACACACACACACACACACACACACACACACACACACACACACACACACACACACACACACACACACACACACACACACACACACACACACACACACACACATACACACACACACGACATAGTGTGATGAATTGCTTAATCATCAGAATGTGCGGTTGATCCCAAACCAGCAAACCAGATGGGAGCTAGACACGCTACATAGTTTAATTTGATTAGCCAGGACTGTTCAAACAGAGGCGCTAATGAAATGCTGAAATGTATTTTTTTCCTACCTGAACATTAATCCAGAGCATGAGTCAGCTGAAATTTCAAAGAAAGAAACATCGTTAAAGAGAGAAAAAAGAACAACCATGAATAAAATGAATGCATGTGGAGATCGGGGGAAAAGCGTTCAGAGATGGGATTGAGGCGATTACCACCAACAACCTTCCTGGAGCTGGCCGCCCGTCCAAACTGAGCAATCGGAGGAAAAGGGCCTTGGTCAGGGAGGTGACCAAGGACCTGATGGCTACTCTGACAGAGCTACAAAGTTCCTCTATTGAGATGGGAGAACCTTCCAGAAGGACAACCATCTCTGCAGCACTCCACCAATCAAGCCTTTATGGTAGAGTGACCAGACGGAAGCCACTCCTCAGTAAAAGGCACATGACAGCCCACTTGGAGTTTGCCAAAAGACACCTAAAGACTCTCAGACCATGAGAAACAAGATTCTTCGGTGTGATAAAACCTGAATGTCTGAGTGCCAAGCATTACGTCTGGAGGAAACCTGGCCCCATCCCTACGGTGAAGCATGGTGGTGACAGCATCATGCTGTGGGGATATTTTTCAGCGGCAGGGACTGGGAGACAGGATCGAGGGAAAGATGAATGAAGCAAAGTACAGAAAGATTCTTGATGAAAACCTGCTCCAGAGTGCTCAGGACCTCAGACTGGGGCAAAGGTTCACCTTCCAACAGGACAACAACTCTAAGCACACAGCCAAGACACCGCAGGAGTGGCTTCTGGACAAGTCTCTTAATGTCCTTGAGTGGCCCAGCCAGAGCCTGGACTTGAACCCGAACAAACATATTTTTTTAGAGACCTGAAAATAGCTGTGCATCCTCCCCATCCAACCTGACAGAGATTGAGAGGATCTGCAGAGAGAATGGAAGAAACTCCCCAAATACAGGTGTTCCAAGCTTGTAGCGTCATACCCATGAAGACTTGAGGCTGTAATTGCTGCCAAAGGTGCTTCAACAAAGTACTGAGTAAAGGGTTTGAATACTTATGTAAATTTGATATTTGAGTTATTCATTATTTATTTATTTCTAAATGTACAAACATTCCTAAAAACCTGTTTTTGCTTTGTTATTATGGGGTATTGTGTGTGGATTGATGAGGTAAAAAAAAAACTATTTAATGTTACAGAATAAGGCTGTAACATAACAGAATGTGGAAAAAGTCAAGGGGTCTGAATACTTTCCGAATGCACTGTATGTTGAGAGTGGATGAATGTGCGTGGGTAGCCTAGTAAAGGATCCTTTGAAGTGATTGCATTTAAAAGTTAAATGACAAATATTTACAACTAGGTCTACAGAGATCCTATTGAATTAATAGCAGTTCTATATGTAATTCTATGATTAGGCCCATAGAAAATACACCCCTGCTAACCTAAATGTTACAGAAACTCTGACTTGGTGTACGTTTGGTGTACTGACTTGGTGTACTGTCTCCTTTATCTCATCCACTGACATGTTGAATAGCCTGTGAGACATCAGAACGCTTACCACACATTGTTGTCTCTACAGACTCTGGTAAGCAGAGCCTTTGCCTGTTGGAAGCAGTTCAGAATAAGGTCAAGGTGATTGACGAAGGCATCGTATTGCCTGATCGAAGACGACACAGGCGTAGGCCTAGAACAAGGCAGGCATGAGAGAAAGTGATTCACATACACAGAAAAACACTCCCAGAATGTGTTGGCACACGCAGTCAACCCAAAGACAGCTGCAGAGCCACCCTATAGCCTTTCATCCCTTTCTGAACATAGACCACAGATTGGTAGGTTGGACTACTGCTGTACTGAGATCATTATCAAGTCGCTCTGTTTCTGTTCCTGCTGCTGGGTTTTACTGGGGTTTCTCAGGTGTTTGTTTACAAGTCTCTGTAGGGGTCTGTGTGGGGAGATGGCTGGAACAGGCTACAGGGCATCATCCAACATGTCGGTTTCCTGTCCTCTACTCTCTGGGCTAGAAACTGGTGTTAGAACTTGGTGTTAGAACGCCCATGAGGAAACCATCTGGAACACCACAGCAATTAACACATGAGAAAATCAAACAGCCCCACCCATCCTCCATTCCTCCATCCTCCCACACAGGTGGAGAGGGACCACCCTGTCTGACACTCTTCCTTATGAGAGAGGGAGAGGGAGAATAGGGAAAGAGAGACATACCCTTCCCTGGGATGGAGACCAGCTGTGAGCACCCGACCCTGTAAGTGTCTTGCCCCACTCCCCTCAACCCACCCACTCACACACACCCTTACTCCTCTATATCCAATTATCTGTTTCCAATGCCGCAGTACTAGTGATACTGTTGAGCACTTAAAAGTAATTCACAACCTACAGCATTGCAACACAAATTGTACTCACTCCCTCCCTCCCGACCCTACCACACCCCACAACACTTTCACTCATACAAAAGTCTGGAAATGAGGCCACACACACTCACACATGCAGCCATATATGCACACACGCACGGACACACACACACAAATGAGGCAATTGCCCTGTCACTGTTTCTTCATTATGTGATTCCGATCCCATTGTGTTAACCAATGACAGCGCCACCCGCCTGTCTATTTGTGACAGTTGCCTTGAAAGCAACTAATCCTATTTTCCAACGGCTGAGTTTCACATGGTCTGCAGACATTGGGATGATTTAACTGCAATCAGATAATTTGTCTGTAATTTACATACCAGTATCGGACTGATGTCTCATGCCTTAACTAACCAGTGTGGTTGGCTGCTAAACACAGACACCTGGTTGTTGATAGTCAGCAGAGCTTTTACAGTAATGGGATACAAGCAGAAAGGATCCCACACAACACTTTGTCTGCATTCATCTCTGCTCTGACACAACACTTTGTCTGCATTCATCTCTGCTCTGACACACCTGAGTCTCTGGGAGTTCTCTTCAATCGCTACTTTGTTGATAAGACAAGACAGGATTTATTTCCTTGTGATTATCTCTTCCTGTTGTCCCAGTGGATTTAAGCGTCTATTATACGCACGCACACACACACACACACACACACACACACACACACACACACACACACACACACACACACACACACACACACACACACACACACACACACACACACACACACACACACACACACACACACACACACACACACACACACACACACACACACACACACACAAAACAGATGCTGGCATACACAAACTGATTTTCCAGACAGGGAGGCATACCATAGTCTGGAGTCTGATCCGGTACAGATCAAAAACACTCAGACATTCCTGATAATACCAAGGTGAACGGAAGGGGGTAGAATTATATTCCACCATTAGACCAAGCCAAGTTCTGCTTAGCATTGTTGGTATCAGTTACATGAACGTGAGAAAGTGAGGAAGCAGCCTACCTATCCTAACCTACCTATCCTAACCTACCTATCCTAACCTACCTATCCTTCCAAACTCCTAATGCTACAAGGGCTGTGGGCCAAACAAGAGAGGCTTGGTTTCAAAGACTGCAACAGTTGACTTTTTCTCCGTACTTTGTCCCATCATTCAAACCCACCAATTGCTGTCACCAACAATGTACCGTGAGTTAGTTTTTCTCTGCAGGGCTCAGATGCATTTGGCTCTATGCCATCTGAACACCAAGCATCTCCTACATGCATATGGTGGATATGTGGGCCCCTGTGTGTATAGCATGTGACTGCATGCAGATGCTTATGAAGGGACAAGTTTTTTGCATGTTTGGAATACAATCTATATACGCAAATAATAGGGTGTGTGTGTGTCCATGTATACGTGTGCGCTTGTGTTTGTGAATGAATGAGTCACTGAGTCAGTGAGACGGGGATATCTGACAGAGAGCCAGAAGAAAGCAGGGTTGCTATGGATCCCACACACGTCCCCCCAGGGAAAGCCTGAGGCTGCTGGGTACCCAGGGCACGTCTCCACGTCTCCTTGACTCTGACTCAGGCTGCCAACATGGCTGTCCCTGTGACAGTGAGGAAGAGGAGGCCGGCTGCTCTACCCGTACAGTACTGTAATGAGCTAGGGAGTCACTTTAATGATAATCGCCTGCATGCGTTTGTGCCAAGTCCATTACACTGAGACAATAAAGCACACCTGTCATTCAGCAGCAGTAGTTTTTCTCTATTTCTCTCTCCGCTCATCGCTGAATATACCATATCAAGGGGAAATCATCCCTTTTAACAGTAGTGAATGGGAGACTGCCCATCTACACCACCGCCGATCCTTAGATGACATTATGAAGAATTAATAAGTCTCACTTTATTTTCTTCATCTCACCAGTCAAGCTGTCGGATAAATGTTTATTTTTATTTTTTTAACCAGGAACAGACAAACAAACAACTGCAACATTACCCACTTAAACATGTGGTGCCAGCAACCAACCAGGGAAGTGGGCTACTGTCCAAAACATAACTGGATAAGAAAAGAAAATGAAAAAAGCATATACATTTTTTTATAATATTGTGATGTGTCTGCCAAGAAGTGATGCAAATGCTAAATGTGTTTTTCTGGGCTTGAATTCATTGGCTTTCATAAAGTATTTAAAGGGTTAGTTGGAGTTCTCCATTGTTACTTTATTTGTATGAAGAGTCAAAACTCATTACATATCATTCTGAGTAGCACAAATATATTTAATCATAGGACAGCTAATAGAACCCTCACATCACATAGGTCATTACTCTCCCAGTACAAAGCCATGCTGAAACCACAGTGGACTTTACTGTTCAGGAAATGCCATACAAACATCAGTGATCTCGCAACATGTTGGCACAGTAACAAGTTGCCCTGAAAAATGTATTTTCCAGATGAGACCCTCTGTTAAACGTTTATAAGCGGTTGCCAATGCATGGTAATGAAGAAGACAGCTCCCAAACTAAAATAAAAGTACAGATGTAGGATCTTTATTTTGATCACTCTTTTGTTGTTGAGAATTTTCCTGCATAGCAGGAAATGCAAACTTGTAGTGCATTCAAGTTTTTAAAAGGCTTCTAAAGTTTGTAAATTCTGACTTGATTTGCCCTAACGAAAAATGTATCAACGCCTAGAAAAATGCCCATTCATTATAATCCACATAATAATTCACATTTCCTGTTGCTGCAGGATTATTTTCCTGCCGTAGCAAACGGACTCAAATTAAGAACCTATATCTGTAGGATCATGTTTATGTCTGTGATCAAATGGAAGAATGCAATGAGACATGGAAAGAAAACATATCAACTTATCATATCAAACATATCATATCAAGTAGCTCTGACAGAATAAAGGACTGACTGTAAACTTTAACTCTCCAACTCTGGTCACCTTTGCTCTCTTGCAGTAAATTACAGTTAGTGCTCTGAGGACACACCAACAGACTGTAAAGTAGATAAACCTCTGAGCCCCACCACACAGAGCACCCTGAGTCATCCATCAGACTTCCAGCCATGCATCAACAACCTATGGGCGTGGGTAGTGTGCCAATGCAAGTCTCGGGACAGGGTGAACCAAGCCCTTCAAGCTGGACCTCTGGCAGGGGCCTTAGTCAAACATCCTCACCTATCTTAGCAGTGATCCCTGCATTCACTACAACGACCTACCCTGCTTCCACTTTAATGCTGTGCCAGGAATCTGCTCGCCACATGTGGTGAGAGAGAAAAACAGAAATAGAGAGGGGAATGGGAAATCGGGAATGAAGTGAAAAAGGGATGACTGGTCTCTGGCGAAGAGGCAGGAGGAAAGACTAGTAGGTGAGTGGTAGTCTCCAATCTTGACACAGTGTCATGTTAACTCCCCGATGAGGTCATCAATCAGCACCATAGAGGGACTCGGTCTGACAGTTACTAATTTGGAGGGAGGGCTGAAGGGTGGTCAGACAAATAAGATGACTAATCACAGCTGAGAAAGAAGTCCACTCCAATTTCCTCCTTTCTCAAATCTTCCCCTTCTCTCTTTCCCTCCTTTTCTCTCTCCCTCCATCCTTTCTGGTCGGTTCACAGTTATACCCTCACCATGAGCCCTTCCTGTTGCAGCCTTGTCAACACATCTGTCAGGAGAGCTTACTGTTCTCATCCATTTTCACACCCTGTTTTCTCAATGTGTCACCAGATCTCAACAGTCCTGCTATAGCTCCCTGTTCTCCACCAGCCTTCCCAGTCTACAACATCTGTATGTCCCAAAAGGCACCCTTTCCCTAAATAGTGCACTACTAAGACCAGAGCCTAGGCCATGTTTTCTCCATTGTAATGTCATCTGAGCAATGAAAATATATCTGAATAGAATGGCTTTTCCTAAAAGAAAACAGCAGACCCTGCAGAGGGGTGAACCTAAATCTAGCCTGGATAGAGTAACCTAACAGACCCCCCCCCCCTCTTCTCCTCCCTCCCTCTATCTCATTACAGCATGGGAACTCATAAAGACATGGCCTGATGGCACAGGCTGGGAGAGTTCCATTGGGGCTGCATTACCATGTATACTGTTACACACTCTACTGTAAATGAACACGTGTTCTGTTAAATGACCACATTGACTGGTGAACTGTGCCAGTGATCATCAACGGACTGCTATATAGTGTGATATATGGTTGTTCATGTACAATATAATGCTTAATGGCTTCCAAATGGTATGACCTCACAACGTTGTTAGACACTTTTATCCAAGGTGACCTACAGTCATCCGTGCATACATTTTACGTTTGGGTGGTCCTGGGAACTGAACCCACAACCAACTGAGCCATACAGGACCACTGTATAAGTGTTGTAGACTGGTCTGGTCATATTAAGAAGCCTGTGATCAATAATGTGATATGAGAGGACAGGAGGATGAGGGCCAACATTTGAACCTACCCCTGAAAGCTTTTCTTTAAAGAAATGTTTTACTTCATTTTGGCTCTTTCATTTCACTTGAAGCACTTGTTTCACTTCTGATTTCGCACTGATGACTCCATGTTTTCTTCATTGTTATCTAGATGCCTAATGTCATCTGAGCAATGGAAAAGATCTCTGAATAGAATGGCTTTTTCTACATGAAAACAGTAGTATAAAAGTGCAAGGTAAGAATGAGCTTCCAACTAACCCTGAAACAACCCCTTCTAGTGTTGGTTCCTTTAGCCAGATTCCTGTGTGTTGGACAGGATTGTGTAACTGTACAGATGCAGCTGTGCTTGTCGTTAGTCAGCCCACGTGGACCCTCGCCCCGTCCTGATGGAAATGCTTTTACAAAACTGTATTAGATTACATCCCTACTCCGCCCCCTCCTTTCCCATTTTATCATATCTCTGTTTCTCTCTCTCTCTCCCTCTCTTTCAGAGGCAGCGTCACGACTTCCGCCGAAGTCGGCTCCTCTCCTTGTTCGGGCGGCGTTTGACGATCGACGTCACCGGCTTTCTAGCCTTCACCGCTCTATTTTTCATATATCCATTTGTCTTGTCTTGTTTCCATACACACCTGGTTTTCATTTCCCCAATCAATCTACTTGTAATTTAACCCTCTGTTTCCCATCATGTTTTGTGTGTAATTGTTTCATGTTATGTGATGTTAGTTTATGCGCTTTACTTTTATGTTCTGTTTTTTGAGCGTGTTTGATTTATGTAGTGTTCTCATTTTTGGAACTATGATAAAAGTGTGCCTGTTCATTATACTCTGCTCTCATACACCTGACTTCGCCTCCAATACACCATTGACAGGCAGCACTCCGTGGTTTATTAGCTTGAAGACAAGCCTTGCTTTGCAGAGGATTTGTTTAGCTACTCAAGGCCCTGTTCTATCAATGCATCCATATGAGCAAGGAAGGACTGTGTGTTGTGTGCCTGATTAGGTGCAGTGTGTCTATAGCATAGAGGAATGGAGGAGGTGTTGTTGTACCAGGGAGCAGAGAGACCCAGGGAGCAGGGTCTGTAGCATAGAGGAATGGAGGATGTTTGTTGTACCAGGGAGCAGAGAGACCCAGGGAGCAGGGTCTGTACAATAGAGGAATGGAGGTGCTGTTGTACCAGGGAGCAGAGAGACCCAGGGACCGGGGTCTGTACCATAGAGGAATGGAGGGGGTGTTGTTGTACCAGGGAGCAGAGAGACCCAGGGACCAGGGTCTGTAGCATAGAGGAATGGAGTATGTTTGTTGTACCAGGGACCAGGGTCTGTACTATAGAGGAATGGAGGGGGTGTTGTTGTACCAGGGAGCAGAGAGACCCAGGGACCGGGGTCTGTACCATAGAGGAATGGAGAGGGTGTTGTTGTACCAGGGAGCAGAGAGACCCAGGGACCAGGGTCTGTAGCATAGAGGAATGGAGGATGTTTGTTGTACCAGGGACCAGGGTCTGTACCATAGAGGAATGGAGGGGGTGTTGTTGTAGCAGGGAGCAGAGAGACCTAGGGACCAATGTTTGTAGGTCTGGCCATGTTCTGTTATAATCTCCACCCGGCACTGCCAGAAGAGGACTGGCCACCCCAGTCTGGTTCCTCTCTAGGTTTCTTCCTTGGTTTTGGCCTTTCTAGGGAGTTTTTCCTAGCCACCGTGCTTCTACACCTGCATTTCTTGCTGTTTGGGGTTTTAGGCTGGGTTTCTGTACAGGACTTTGAGATATCAGCTGGGCTATATAAATAAATTTGTAGCATAGAGGTGTTGTTGTACCGGGGAGCAGAGAGACCAGGGTCTTAACTATCTCATTAGCAGATCCTGGAGGCTGAGGGCCAGAGCTCTGCTAACTACTGCTCCCTGACTGTCACACACACAATATCCATGCAAACAATACACTAACAAGCACTAGAGCCAGCCAGATTGTATACAGCACTGTAGACACCTAATGAAGTTAGGGTTTACGTTGTTACTGCAATGAGAACCATTAAAATAGCATTATGGCAATGAGATTGCTATGTAGATGATCTAAATGAGCATTCGTCAGCTTTATTGCATTGTTTATTGTAATTGGTATGGGTACACAGTCTGAAACCTGCATGGCTGTTCTTAAAGTGTAGTACAGGCATGTGGTGCAGGTTCAGGAGAGGTCATGGAGTTAACACAGGATGGACGTGGGTAGGTTAGAACCCCTCAGACATGTTGTAATTAACCACATTCTCAGTGAGTAACTGCATCATTTCATTCTTCAACTTTATGCATTTTTGAGGTGCCAATCAAGTTAGTCTACTAGGAAAAACTTGACGTCAACATTACAAGGCGAGGCAGAGGAATAATCTATCGAGAGGAGAAAAGATGCTCTCTGTCAAACTGTAAGCCTTGAGCACAGACAGCATCCATCGTCAAACGCTTGTTGACTTCATAACGTAAGAAGCTGCCAAACTGTTAACAATGACACACCTTGTTGTTCTATTGTTTTAAGTTGAATCAATTAATAAGTCCAATGCATTTTACATTGGGTTTTATTTGTTCATCTCTCCAGACTTCTGTGAGGACAATCAAGCCTCAGTTTACAAATCATGAATCATTACAAGTTTCTTAGTATGCTGTGCTGTGTGGGCTTTATAGTATCGTAACACTCCAGTATAATGTCCACTGCGGATAGTTTATGTGGGGAGTGTCAAGTTGTCTAGGTGTTATAATTATTTCACCTAGACAACGGCTTGCTCAACACGTGAAGGATGCAAAGGGACAACTCAATTCCTTTTTAGTGTTTTATTATGGTTTTGATGCCATTTGTTGAATATGTTGAAACAGTTGATTTGTTGAATAGAGTAGTTGAATGACAGAGGAATAAGGAATAGGGAATAGGAATAGGCTGATAACCTTAAACAGAGAATAAACATGCATTATTTTACACAAACAATGCATGACACAGCAACAAAGCATGGCTTTGAATAAAGTAAACGTTTAAACAATTTAATCTAGAACTTCAAGCAATTACTTCTGCAGTCAGAAAATATCCACAAAAAAGAAGTCACCACTCCTACCAGAGTTAAACATGTAAATTGTGCTAAGCACTGGATGCAACATAATAAATAATTCCAAACATTACATACCAGTTGCGTCTTTAGGGTTGAACAATGAGCTGTTTGTATGTTGAGGACCCAAGCAAAGCTATGCCCAAACATTTTATACCCATGCTTATCTGCCAGGTGCGCATGTAAAAGTAGTCCCTCCAGAAATCCTGGCACAATTTTTTAGTTCCACCCGTGTTTTGGGGTTATCTGCCCTCTTGAGGCCTGGAGTTCTTTAAACGAAGAGCTGCCATTGTGCTCATGTTTTGAGTGTTCTGTTTTTTGACGCAACACCTCCCACTTGACCTCCTGGTTCTTGAACCCAAGGAGGTCACAAGACCCTCGGTGTTGGGACAGGTTCGATTTCAGCTATCAGGTTTTTTCCTTCTTCAACAGGAAGTAAAACAATGATGCGTCTGACATCCCTATGAAGAACTGTAGCAGGTATTTTAGTTGAGAGTATCTTTGACTTCTCTTGAGCAGGCTTCACAAATGGGACTGGGTAGCTGGGAAAAGTTCTGACATGCACATCTCTGACGATGCCCTTCTTGTCAATGTTGACACTGATGACTCTGGCTAGTTTGTAGTGACCCCTCCAGGCATTTTGGTCAGCCAGCCAGACAACATCTCCAACAGCCACATTCCTATGTGTCGTGTGCCATTTACTCCTCACGAATAGATTGGGCCCAGCTAACTGACTCCACTTCCTCCAGAACCGGTCAACTTCTGTTTGGATAGCTCTCAATCTTTTGCATGGGTAGCTTTCAAAATCAAAGCATCCAAGATCTCCTCTGGGTCCAATCCGTCCAAGCAGAAGGGAATTTGGGCTGATGTATTCTATGCAGTCCTCCCGGCTTTGAGTTCTTGCATCTATGGGCCTCTCATTGGCAAGGTTAGCCGCCATGTAGAGAAATGTTTGAAACTCACTCCATGTGAAGAGTCCTTCTCCTCCTAGGTTGTGCAAAGCCTGCTTCACAGTACGAACAGCTGCTTCTGCAGCTCCATTCCTGTGAGGGGAGTCTGCTGGGTGGATTTCCCAGCTCCATTCTGTCCCATGCTTGGAAGCTTCATTTTCAAGCTCAGATTTACTTAGTTGATCCAAGAAGAGGTAGAGTTCTTTGAGGGCAGGTCTGGCACCCACAAAGTTCTTTCCAGGATCTGACCACAATTTCTTTGGGTGCCCTCTCAGTGCCGTGAATCTTTGGTAAGCCAGTAGAAAACCTTCAGTCGACTGGTCACTGACAACATCTGTGTGTCTAGCTCTGGATACCATGCAACAGAAGACAATACCCCACACCTTGAGCTTGGTTTTCTTTTTCACCTCGTCCTTGACTTCATACGGTCCAAATAAGTCCACTGTTGTGTACTCAAATGGTCTGGCTGGTGTTATCTGCTCGGATGGAAGGTCACTCATGATCCGTTGGCACACCACACAGTTGTTTTTAGCCAGCTTCCGGCCTTTTATCACCCAGGCTTTCTTCCTCATCCAGAGGAGTGTGCCTGCTATTTCTTAATGGTTTGCACCATGGGCCTCTTGAGCTAGGAGAGTGGATTACCATGCCTCATATGGTAGAATTGGTACGGCAGTTTCGTCCTCATCAAAGATCTGGAACCTTCCTCCACAAACTAAGAGCCCAGTCTCTTTATCTCTGTAAACAGCGAGTCTGTTGAGAGTGGTGTCTTGAAAGGTTATACCTTCTTGAGCTGCAAAGAACAAGTCTCTTAGTGCATCTTAACACTCCCCGACAGTGAGTACAGCTGGTTTGGCTCTGGACCTCCAGTTTGTTGAAAGAGCGTCCTCCCACTTTGGTTTATCTGAGGCTGAATTCTTTGTCACCATTTCTTTCCATCTCGTTGCGGCTC
Organism: Oncorhynchus kisutch; assembly: GCF_002021735.2. Taxonomy (NCBI): domain Eukaryota; kingdom Metazoa; phylum Chordata; class Actinopteri; order Salmoniformes; family Salmonidae; genus Oncorhynchus; species Oncorhynchus kisutch. The sequence goes on along the minus strand of NC_034179.2, from coordinate 82,751,410 downwards.
TCCAAACCCATGCAATGACTCGGATCAGCCTGGTCAGACTGATGAATTTCCTGATGTCAGTTTGGTTACCGCAGAGCCGGCTGGTGATCTTCGGATCCGAGTCTTGGGTTCATCTGGGTTATTTTGCTGTGCATCACTCTGGTTTCTCTTGACCTGCGCTCTGGTCAGTGCTGCCGAGAAAGCTTTCCTTCGAAGTTTGTTTATGCCTTCCTTGGCATATGCTGCGATTTCTTTGGCGGACTTATGTGGCCACTCTTCCCCAGGTTGCCTCAGGAATGCTAGTCCATCCTGCCACATGGAATCTTCCTGGAGGTCTTCTGGGGCTGCCCCTCTTGTTATGATGTTAGCACTGTTCAGGCCTCCTGGGATCCACCACCAGTCTTCTACGGATGTAGATTTCTGGATCTCTCCAACTCTATTCGCAAAGAAAGTTTGATATCCATAGCTGTCTCTCTGGATTGCTCCCTACACAGTTTGACTGTCCAGTAGATGGAGCCATCGTTCAATTTCTATTCAACTGTGCTTTTCAACGTACTTTCGAAGTCGTGCTGCATAGACGGCACCGCAGATTTCAGCTTTTACTGGTTCTCCCTTTTGGTCCAATGGTGTGAGCTTTGCTTTGGATTCAACCAGTCTGACTTTGATGCCTTGCTGGGTCTCCCATCTTAAGTACACTACGGCTCCATAGCTCGTCACTTCCATCAGAGAATGTTATTCCCCAAGGTTTTCCAATCCAGTTGACTGGTGTGAGGCTGATGTGAAAGGTGATTTGGCCAAGACGTGTGTATTCCTCAAAGAATTGGATGGCTTCTTCCCTCAAATTTTCAGACAAAGATTTGTCCCAAGTGTCTCGGGTCAGAGTTTTGCCTCCAGCTTCCTGAAACGCCTTTCTGACAAGAATGGCGCCCTTTTGTTTGGCAGGTGTGACGAGGCCTATTGGGTTACACAGGCTAGCTACCTGGCTCAGCAGTTCTCTTCTCATCAGTGGGTTTGGAGTTTTCCCTCTCACCAAGGAGATTTTGGCCAACTCTTATTTTCTTTTTCCTCTTTGAGAAATTGATTGAAGTCATGAGGTACAGTTTATCCTCCTCAACAAGGTATCCAACTCCAAGGGCTCCAACTCCAAGTGCATCTCCAGGTCTTCCAACCACACAGAATTGTACATTTTCTTAATGTTGCCGAGGGCAGCATGGACGCCTCTCCTGAACCTGAGTAGTAATGCTCGGATGGGATTGAGGACATCAGGCCCTTTCAGCAGAAGGTCATTCATGCTGACCCCTCTAAACTTTTGGCTGCTGTTCCATACCAGTCGCACAGGTGTTGTGAGAGAGTGCGGGTTTGGCGCCACCAAGTGGCTGACATACCATACTGGCCCCTTCCAGCTGGCAATGAGCTCTTTGGTGAGTTTCTTCGCTGCTCTTCTCTCCACCATTTCATGGACTTGAGCTGTGTATGCTATTCTCCACTCTGGCTCTTTTTTGAGTTGCTTTTCTGTTCTCAAGAAGGTGGCTTCCACCCCACTCCTGTTGTCAGGAAGGGAACTTGGATCTTGAATCCAGGGGTATTTTGTGTCCCAGTGGGGTTCATCACTGTGAGCATCTGCTTTGATGTAGGTGAGGCCTTTCCTTACGATCTCCAGCTCTCTTTCCTCACTCAGAGTCATTTCCTTGCCTCCTGGTTGACAGTTGCCGCACCGGCATCCTTCACACTTTGGGTCGCAAGCTGCTCCAATGCTGTCCCATTTCCACCAATCCAAGAACTCTCTGCGAGGAACTGTGCCTTTGGTTTCAGCTGTGAACAGCTTAGCTATCTCTTGATACTTGACAGCGGTTGCTCTCATGGATTGAGCAAAGTGTGTTTCAGACCTGTGTGCGGCTATATCCACTTCTTCAAACAGATCTGGATGTGCTCCAACAGTCTTTCCTAGCGGGCCTTCCCACAAGACAAGGTCTCCAATCACCTTCACTCTTTGCGGAGCAAGTCTTCCTTCGCGGTGGCTTATCAGTAGTTCAATACTTTCCGGTCTACTCAGATCTCCTAGATGGACTTCTGGGAAGAACTTCTTGAGTTGCTCAGGTTTGATGACTCTATGGATGTTGGCAATTTCATTCAAACCATAGCAGATATGCTCATGAGCTCTTTCCGTGACTATGGGCGTTTTGACCCTCACTCTGAGGAGATATCTTCTGGTTCTAACCTTCATGGCCATTCCTCCAACTCCATGAACGACTAAAGTTATGTTTTCACTTCAGCTCTGCGAGTGATGTAGTTTGTGTCCGATGCCAAGTTGATCAGGATTCCAATTTTTTGTCCTGCATTGGCAGTTACCTTGAGCAGCATTAGAATAACTGGCAATTCTTCTACTGCACTTGACTCCGTCACTCCCAGCTGATTCTTTTCGACACAGTTTGTTTTCGCAGTGATGTTGGTGAATGCTTTCTTGAATTTCTCTGCCATCTCTGGGGAGAGCTTAGATACAAATTCCTCCTGCTCCTCTGTACGCGTATACCTTCTCACATTGGATTGTCTTCTGTCTGAGTCACTCCTCTTGAAATCTCCCTTCAGACAAAGAAATAAATGATGGTCTTTCTTACAGACTCTTTTCCTGCACAGGTAAGTGTCTTGGCATTCATCATCTTCTCCATGACAGACCAAGCACCTCTTGCAGGCCCCCAGCTTTTCTACAGCAGCCAACTTTTCCACAGGCTTCAGTTCTTTGAAACGCTTGCAAAAGAAGATCTTTTCTCTATGCTTTTCATCTCCACAGACAACACAGCCGCCTTTCCTTGTGGAACATGTGGACGCATATTTTCTCTCCGCACAAGCATATTTATTTTCTGGCTTTTCACTCACTCCCAGCTGCTCTAATTTTTCAAGAATTTCCTCCTGTGTTTTCAGGAATTTAAGAAGGTTCTCAAAGTGATTGTCCGGCGTGACATTATTCCTCGGGTTAACCATGAAGACAAGCCAATCTCGCTTGATGTTGTCAGGTAACTTGCTTTCTATGGATTTGATCACTAGAGGGTTGTTGATGGCTCCTGTGCCTCCAAGCTCTGTGAGATCATCCAGTGCTTTCTCTATAGTTTGGATCATGTCGATAACTTTCTTTGGCTGATTTGCTCTTAAAGCAGGAATTTTCTCCAGATCCTCAATTATCTCCAAGGCAATTGTAGACTTGTTTCCATACCTGTTCTCAAGCACCCTGAACATGCCCTCAGCAGTATTGTAAGTCGACAAACGGAGGTCTCTGCACATTCTCTCATCTACACTGTCAAGGAGTTGGATCTTCTTTACTTCGACTGAGCCTGTTGGTTCCCCTTGCTTCTGTAGACTCTCCCAGTCTCTTCTCCATCGATGGAAATTCCTTTTATACCCACTGAACCTGGGTAAACAGGTTGGTTTTATTCTCAGTGTCGACTGTGGAGCTGGCACGGGAATCTGCGGCACTCTGCCTCTGTCTTTATCCTCTTCTGCAATTCTTTGCGCTGTGAGAAATCCTGCCCTCCTTGCTTCAAGGTTGTTTCTGAATGCTTTCAGATCCTTTACTCTGGCTTCCAGCCGTTCTTTTTCTGCTACTGGAATCCACTCTCACACTCTGCTAGGCTTGTGATTGCATCTTGGACTTGTGCCTTCGCACCATCCCACCGTAGCTCGAAGCCATCTCTATTTACAGCAATAACAGGTATTTGAGCAACTCCATCACAGGCGGTCTCAGCTTCTTTGATTGCAGACTTCACCTCGTCCTCCCCGTATCTAGGCCATAGGTTGGACTGGATCATCCCCCTGACCTCATCCAATCGTACTTCGCATTCTTGGAATGTCTTCTCAAGTTCAGTCTGCTGCTGCTTGCTCAGGTCAGCTTCTTCACCCTCATCGGTTTCAGCTTCAATGTCTGCCAGAAGTCCAGCCCTGTATTCATTATTTGTCTCACTGACCTTCCTTGCCTCCGACGTGAGCTTCTTGAACTCCTCTCGCAGTTCACTCTTAGTCATGTGTTTTGCACCTCTGCTAAGGAAGTTTGCTTGCTTGGTAAAAGCACTCTTAGTCAACGTTCTTTTTTGCTTCAGCTCCTTCACTGTTTTCCCAAGAGTTTCCTCTGCCATTTTGAGATGTAAGCCAATCCTCCTCTCTGCGACGACAGCTTTCCTGACTTCAGGCCGTTAATCCTTTTTTCTTCACTGCCTTGGGTGGTTATCAACTGTCAAGTTGTCTAGGTGTTATAATTATTTCACCTAGACAACGGCTTGCTCAACACGTGAAGGATGCAAAGGGACAACTCAATTCCTTTTTAGTGTTTTATTATGGTTTTGATGCCATTTGTTGAATATGTTGAAACAGTTGATTTGTTGAATAGAGTAGTTGAATGACAGAGGAATAAGGAATAGGGAATAGGTTGATAACCTTAAACAGAGAATAAACATGCATTATTTTACACAATAAACAATGCATGACACAGCAACAAAGCATGGCTTTGAATAAAGTAAATGTTTAAACAATATAATCTAGCACTTCAAGCAATTACTTCTGCAGTCAGAAAATATCCACAAAAAAGAAGTCACCACTCCTACCAAAGTTAAACATGTAAATTGTGCTAAGCACTGGATGCAACATATTAAATAATTCCAAACATTACATACCAGTTGCGTCTTTAGGGTTGAACAATGAGCTGTTTGTATGTTGAGGACCCAAGCAAAGCTAAGCCCAAACATTTTATACCCAGTGAAAACAGTGCGCATGTAAAAGTAGTCCCTCCAGAAATCCTGGCTCAATGTTTTAGTTCCACCCGTGTTTTTGGGTTATCTGCCCTCTTGAGGCCTGGAGTTCTTTAAAAGGAAGAGCTTCCATTGTGCTCATGTTTTGAGTGTTCTGTTTTTTGACGCAACAGGGAGTGACCTATGACCTATGCTATGATGTAGTAGAGAGCATCACATTGTGCAGTAAGGAATAAGGGGTCAGGTTTTACAATGCATCTCATTGCAGTTCTCTTTACCGTGACTCATTGGTGAGTGTGTCTGCTGAGAGTGGTGGTTCAATCCATCAGACAAGCTGAGGAGGATCAAAACAAAAGACCATACATGGGTCCTTCGCTGGCGCTGCAGGCCTGTCTAGGAAAGTGCCCGACCCAATTATAAATCACAAAGACCCTCTCTGCCCCTGCTTCTCAGTGACGTGCTCCACATATCATAACGGTTAAAAGCCTAGATGCGAGTCTTTAAATTCACCTCAATTATTCAAATGCATGCATGTACATTAGTGGGTAAAGCTTGCATAGATGGGTGCAGATAAAAGCAAAGTTGAATTGTGTAGAGCTTTCTAAGACACTGAAATAGCTAGGTAATAGAGGGTATGGTGTTCAATATGCTTCTCTCTGCATAAAACTTACTGTATGAACTCCATGTCCATTTGTGAGTTCAAAAGACTACTCAGTTGTATTACCGTACATACAGATGGAGGATCTTAATTTGAGTCAGTTTGCTACAGCAGGAATATAATCCTGCAGCAACAGGAAATGTGAAATATTGTGTGGATTATAATTCATGTACATTTTTCATTAGGGCAAATCAAGTCTGACATTTTAAAGTGGAAATTACAAACTTTAGAAGCCTTTTAAACCTTGAATACACTACAAGTTTGCATTCTCAACAACAAAATAGTGCTCAAATTAGGATCCTACATCTGTATGTGATACGTGGGATAATAAATGTAAGCTACCTCTACTGAAGACCCAAATGGCTCTAAGTGAGTGCAGTCAAGCCAATGGCAGGACTGGCCAGTGCTCCAGTGCCTGAGAAAATCAAACTACAATGTCCACTTTTCAAAATTACTTTACAAAACCTGATACCTGATCTATAGCCTTAAAGACCTGATCTATAGCCTTAAAGACCCCGTCTGTCCCTTTACTCAGTCTCCTCCTGGCCCAAACACACTCTTTGATACTGTTCCATATATTCCATTCCAGCCATTTCAATGAGCCCGTCCTCCTATAGCTCCTCCCACCAGCCTCCTCTGGTATACAGCCACCCCTGTTTAGTTCTCAATCCAATACACATTAAATCAAGGGTACATTCTAACTTTAAACACAATCACACACAAACTGCCCAGGAATTGGTCCCTTAGGCTCCACCTGGAGGGCTCTGTTCTGTGTAGAAGGATTCTATTGAACCCACCATCATCAGACGTCTCTGGATTTAGTCTGGAGGAGAAACATTCATGTCCAGCTGACTGCCAGACACCTTGGCTGGCTAACCACAAACCGTTCAACTGGTCTGTAATGGCAGAGTCTCTCACGCAGTGTCTCTCACTCCCACATGACGATATCCAACAGCCACCTCAAAGAGAGACCAGGATGGAAGAGAGAACAGAATTCCGTGGCTGTTGTTGTTGTCGTCAATATCTGAGAACATTCACTGAAATCAACATGGTACTTTCCGTGGCTGCTGTTGTTGTTGTCAATATCTGAGAACATTCACTGAAATCAACATGATACTTTTTGCAGACATGGAATGTGTGTTAACTCTTTTACCTCCAACATCAACAAACACACATAAGCTCATGGAAGCACACACGCACACACATGCACACAAATTATTCCATCTCAAATTTGCTGACAGGGCATCGTTCTCAGCTGCAGTCTGACAGCTTAACCAGCAGTGGGGTGGTGTGCTGTGGGTGGATGGCTGACCTCTGAACCCATGTGAACAGATCTCCTCATATAATAATAGACCCAGCAGGTGTTTCAGCTCCACAACCCAGGCCGTAAGCCAGGCCGTGTCAGGTGTCACCAACAGCCAGGCCGGGGAACAGCAGAGGGGTGGAGGTTCAAGTCCCTGATGGGATCGTTGTTACTCCGACCCCCATGTGAGGTCTGCCATCTCTCTGTGGTATATTTCCAGCTGTCCAGATTGATTAGACATGAAATGTAAGCTCTTGTAATAGCTGTAAATAGGCAGCGACTGCCAAGAAAAGTGAGAACATAATCAGTCTATTTAAGGGCAACTCTATCAAGAAATGATATACTTCTGTCAGATTTATAGAGGCTAAGGCATAGACATAAAGGTCCTTTTATTTTCTCTCTCTCTCTCCTCATCTCTCTCTCCGTTTCCCCCTCTTCATTACCTTTCCTCTAATAACCTACACCACCTTCCTTTTTCCCTTTCTGTGTCTTGCCCTTCTCTGTATCAAAATCAAATCAAATTGTATTTATCAAATGGACCGAATACAACTGGTGTAGATCTTACAGTGAAATGCTTACTTACAAGCTCTTCCCCAATGATGCAAAGTCAGATAAGAAAAATGCAGGGATAAGTGCTAATTGAGGTAGATAACCAGCCAACACATTTGGTTTCTTGGAAGTCTTCATGGAACGTACGTTTTTGGTTTCCCATTGATTCTGGGAACAAAATCATATGTTTCCTGATCGTTAAAATTGAGGGGTTGTTTTGTTCTGAGAACAGAAGTTAAGATTTAGCCTGTTCTGGGACTGTTTATTTTTAGGATGCAGGGAGGTTCTGAGAACATTTTACTCTGTTTCCTTGAAAGTTCTCCTGGGAGGTTTTATTAACGCTCAGAACAGAAATTATTTATTTGGTTATTTCACTGAATGTTTCAAGAAGACAATTCAAGAAGACAAAAAGAAGACAATTTTAACACCCTTTTCATGGTATCCAATAGGTAGTTACAGTCTTGACTCGGGCGAGGCCATGTGAGCCATGTGTCCACCAAAACAAGACCCCGCCAAGCCACACTGCTTCTTGACATAATGCTGAAATGTGTTCTGGTATTGCCCTCAGGTAGCCTGTTTCTGGTCTCAGGTTCAGGAATGACTGAAAAAGCATAACATTCATAAAAAACTGACCCTAGAAATAGTACTGTTGGGAGATCTGGAGAGACCTGGTCAGTCAATTACTAATATACTAATACTCTTGGTAAAAGTATTTATCTTTAACTCGCAATCTGTGGATTCGATTAGATAGATTCAAATTGTATGTTAAACATCACAGCATAGTTGAAAGTTATATGATGTGTAGAAATCCGTAGAGCGGATAGGTGGGATGGACTAAGGGAAACTGAGGGTTGGGATGTGGAACTGGAGACATGTGGGAGTGGAGTTGCTGGGTGGGGGATAGAATGACGGTCAAAGAGTGCGCACACACGGACACACATATGTAAATATGCCACATATGCACTCAAATGCATACGTTCGTTGTGGGGGAGATTTGGAGGTGAGGTGTGGGGAGGTTCGAGGGGGTCTCGGTTGGTTGAGGGGCAACTCTCGGGGGACTGTGGGGGGGGGGGGGGGGGGGGGGGGGGTTGGTTGGTAGCCTGGCAGTTGGGAGCTTGGGCCGGTGGCTGATAGGCCACTGGTTTGGTGGTCGATACGTCGCTTGGTGGAAGATCTGTCGACCTGCCCTTGGGCGTGGAGCTTGACCCTGGTTGCTCCTGTGGGTTGCTCTGGATGGGAGTGTCTACTAGATGACTGAAAGTAAAGTAAATGTTGACCGGCTTCACTACAGGTAGATTGTATGTGTTAATATAAAAAATATGCAAAAATATGCAAAAATATAACCATGTTTGAACTTTTAGTAAACACCCTGTTAAAGTAATGAAATTCCAAGAAAATAACATAATTTTGTCAAGAGAATGTTTCAAATCCAAGCGACTTTCCTGCACCATTCCCAGAAGGTTGTGGGAAGGTTGTAAGCATAGAACAAACATGCTCTCACCAAGCTCTAAGAAACATAGGGGTCTCAGAACGTTATGTGCTTGCTGGGTATGTACATGTAGGCAGGGGTAAAGTGACTAGGCATCAGGAGAGAATCAGGGTAAAGTCAAAAGTAGCTGCAGCGTATATGTCGAAGCCTGTTGGTCCGAGACCTGATGCTTCGGTACCGATTGTCTGACAGGAACACAGAACAGTCCATGGTTTGGGTGACTGTAGTCTTTGGCAATTTTCTGGGCCTGGTATAAAGTTCCTGGATGGCAGGGAGCTTGGCCCCAGTTGATGTACTGGACCGTCCGCCCCACCCTCTGTAGAGCCTAGCGGTCGAGGGCGGTGCAGTTGCCATACCAGGCGGTGATGCAGCCAGTAGAGATGTTGAAGCGACAACATCTCACTCTCGCCTCCTTTCTCTCCCTCCATCCTTCTCCTCCCTCTGCACCATAAACTGGGGGATATAACTCATTGAGGCAGGCAGGCAGTTAGGCTTGCTGAAGGCCTATTCTCTCAGTGTACAGACACAGCTGAGGAGGCACACTCAGCCCAGGCCTGCGGAGAGGAAGTGCATCAGCGTGGAATAGAGAGCTTCTTAAAAGCCAGTGAATAAAAGCTTTGACATCCCCTCTGCCCACCGTCCCCGTCTACATCCCTCCTCCCCCTCCCTATTGTTTTGCCAGAGCATATTAGGATGCTGCAGACACTATTAAGGATGGTGTAATGAAATCATACTCTGTGCACTGGTAAATGGAACTGAGTGGAAAGGGTCAGGGATGGAGTGGGCGCGGGGGAGATGGAGGAAGAGGAGGGGGGTAGTTCATTCCTTCAGAGGCTCTACTGAAATTCTCTTACATACAGAACATTACCAGCAATGAATGGTGAAAGGTCATGCATGCTGTATGTCCTATAAGCAGACGTACATAGAACATTAAATACATAGACCAGGACTCAATCCAAGGATCATTGTAAAGACACACATTGAACTTTTAAAGGTAATTTATGGTTGAACCAACATCTGTAGATTTTACCGTGAATCTCCGCCGACGTTGGGAATATTGCATTTAAAAGGCACATTATTAGTCATTAGTCAGTGTAGCATGCTTATTTACAACGCACCTTGGATTGAATTCCAGGCTTACACAGCTAAAATGTTGTAATTCACCCTTCATTGGTACACTCAGACACCATAAGTCATCTCATTGTAAATGAACATTCCAAATGGAAGTGAAGGAAGGTGCATCGACTGGAGGTGATATGAAGACTAAACTCTACACTAAAAATACGAGCTCTAATAAAGATGATAAACTCATCAAACAGATAGTCTCCCTGTTTATAGATCTTTAAATATGTGTTTTCAACTGAAACATTATGTGGGATTGGAGTGCCCCATAAATGGTGTTGTGTTATTATTATTGAATACCAAGATGGCATAGCAGTCAGACGTCCTTTGTCCTCGTCTTGTTGTGTCCCGTGTATGTATATATTTACATCTTTCTTCGCATATCTTTTATTTTCCAAAAAACTCAACTTCAAAACACTCTCCTGCAACCCGCCTCACCAATTTAAAAAAAAGAAAGTATTATTTACCTCAAATCTGAAATCCACAATAGAAGGTAGCCAGAAGGTAGCCAGAAGCTAGCCAGTGTACTGGCTAACGTAAATATTCAGCTAACCACGGTTTGTGGTCATCAGCTATCCTTTAGCTCGAAAAGCTATCGCCAGTTTAGTACAACGCGAAGCAGACCAGAACATACTGGACCTATTTTTCTCTCCATAACGCCCATCTGCGGCCCCCTAATCGTTAGCTGTCTTATCGGCTGCTATCTGAATAGGTTAATCGGACAATTTTTCTTGGTTCACTTTAACTATATCTGTTTTGCCAATTTGATTGATCCCCTCTACCACACGGAACCCCACAAATCTACCGACGGAAGCGCACAAGGTGGCTAAAAACAGACCTCCATCCTATGCTAGCTTGCTACCGATGGCCCGGCTAGCTGTCTGAATCGCCGTTACCCCAACCAACCTCACTACTCACTGGACCCTTATGATCACTCAACTCACCGTTACCGGCTGCTATAGACCACCCTCTGCCCCCAGCTGTGCTCTGGACACCAAATGTGATTTGATTGCCCCCCATCTATCTTCAGAGCTCGTGCTGCTTGGCGACCTGAACTGGAACATGCTTAACACCCCAGCCATCCTACAATCTAAGCTTGATGCCCTCAATCTAACACAAATTATCAATGAACCTACCAGGTACCACCCTAAAGCCGTAAACACGGGCACCCTCATAGATATCATCCTAACCAACTTGCCCTCTGAATACACCTCTGTTGTTTTCAACCAAGATCTCAGCGATCACTGCCTCATTGGCTGCATCCGTAATGGGTCAGCGGTCAAACGACTTCCACTCATCACTGTCAAACGCTTCCTGAAACACTTCAGCGAGCAGGCCTTTCTAATCGAACTGGCTGGAGTATCCTGGAAGGATATTGATCACATCCCGACAGTAGAGGATGCCTGATTATTCTTTAAAAGGGCCTTCCTCACCATCTTAAATAGGCATGTAGAAATGTAGAACCAGGAACAGATAGCCCTTGGTTCTCTCCAGACCTGACTGCCCTCCTATGGCATTCTGCATTAGCATCGAACAGCCCCTGTGATATGCAACTTTTCAGGGAAGCTAGAAACCAATATACACAGGCAGTTAGAAAAGCCAAGCAAGCTTTTCCAAGCAGAAAATTGCTTCCTGCAACACAAACTCAAAAAAGTTCTGGGACACTGTAAAGTCCACGGAGAATAAGAGCACCTCCTCCCAGTTGCCCACTGCTCTGAGGCTAGGAAACACTGTCACCACCGATAAATCCACTACAATTGAGAATTTCAATAAGCATTTTTCTACGGCTGGCCATGCTTTCCACCTGGCTACCCCTACCCCGGTCAACAGCACTTCACCCCCCACAGCAACTCGCCCAAGCCTTCCCCATTTCTCCTTCTCCCAAATCCAGTCAGCTGATGCAAAATCTGGACCCATACAAATCAGCCGGGCTAGACAATCTGGACAACCCTTTCTTTCTAAAATTATCTGCCAAAATTGTTGCAACCCCTATTACTAGCCTGTTCAACGTCTCGTGTCGTCTGAGATTCCCAAAGATTGGAAAGCAGCTGCGGTCATCCCCCTCTTCAAGGGGGGGGGGGCACTCTTGACCCAAACTGCTACAGACCTATATCTATCCTACCCTGCCTTTCTAAGGTCTTCGAAAGCCAAGTCAACAAACAGATTACCGAGCATTTTGAATCCCAACATACCTTCTCCGCTATGCAATCTGGTTTCAGAGCTGGTCATGGGTGCACCTCAGCCACGCTCAAGGTCATAAACGATATCTTAACCATCATCGATAATAAGCAATACTGTGCAGCCGTATTCATTGACCTGGCCAAGGTTTTCGACTCTGTCAATCACCACATCCTCATTGGCAGACTCGATATATTGGTTTCCTTCCTGTTTGGCCCTGTCCGGGGGTGTCCTCGGATGGGGCCACAGTGTCTCCTGACCCCTCCTGTCTCAGCCTCCAGTATTTATGCTGCAGTAGTTTATGTGTCGGGGGGCTGGGGTCAGTTTGTTATATCTGGAGTACTTCTCCTGTCCTATTCGGTGTCCTGTGTGAATCTAAGTGTGCGTTCTCTAATTCTCTCCTTCTCTCTTTCTTTCTCTCTCTCGGAGGACCTGAGCCCTAGGACCATGCCCCAGGACTACCTGACATGATGACTCCTTGCTGTCCCCAGTCCACCTGGCCATGCTGCTGTTCCAGTTTCAACTGACCTGAGCCCTAGGACCATGCCCCAGGACTACCTGACATGATGACTCCTTGCTGTCCCCAGTCCACCTGGCCATGCTGCTGCTCCAGTTTCAACTTCCACCTGACTGTGCTGCTGCTCCAGTTTCAACTGTTCTGCCTTATTATTATTCGACCATGCTGGTCATTTATGAACATTTGAACATCTTGGCCATGTTCTGTTATAATCTCCACCCGGCACAGCCAGAAGAGGACTGGCCACCCCACATAGCCTGGTTCCTCTCTAGGTTTCTTCCTAGGTATTGGCCTTTCTAGGGAGTTTTTCCTAGCCACCGTGCTTCTACACCTGCATTGCTTGCTGTTTGGGGTTTTAGGCTGGGTTTCTGTACAGCACTTTGAGATATCAGCTGATGTACGAAGGGCTATATAAATAAATTTGATTTGATTTGATTTGATAGCCTTGGTTTCTCAAATGATTGCCTCGCCTGGTTCACCAACTACTTCTCTGATAGAGTTCAGTGTGTCAAATTAGAGGGCCTGTTGTCCGGCCCTTTGGCAATCTCTATGGGGGTGCCACAGGGTTCAATTCTTGGACCGACTCTCTTCTCTGTATACATCAATGATGTCGCTCTTGCTGCTGGTGAGTCTCTGATCCACCTCTACGCAGACGACACCATTCTGTATACTTCTGGCCCTTCTTTGGACACTGTGTTAACAACCCTCCAGGCAAGCTTCAATGCCATACAACTCTCCTTCCGTGGCCTCCAATTGCTCTTAAAATAAAAGTAAAACTAAATGTATGCTCTTCAACCGATCGCTACTTGCCTACCTGGTTAAATAAAGGTGAAATAAAAATAAATACAATTAATTAACAGTGTAACTACAGTAGTGTTTAGTCTACAGGCCATGAGGAGAATAGTGTAACTACAGGAGTGTTTAGTCTACAGGCCGTGAGGATAACAGTGTAACTACAGGAGTGTTTAGTCTACAGGCCATGAGGATAACAGTGTAACTACAGGAGTGTTTAGTCTACAGGCCATGAGGATAACAGTGTAACTACAGGAGTGTTTAGTCTACAGGCCATGAGGATAACAGTGTAACTACAGGAGTGTTTAGTCTACAGGCCATGAGGATAACAGTGTAACTACAGGAGTGTTTAGTCTACAGGCCATGAGGATAACAGTGTAACTACAGGAGTGTTTAGTCTACAGGTCATGAGGATAACAGTGTAACTACAGGAGTGTTTAGTCTACAGGCCATGAGGATAACAGTGTAACTACAGGAGTGTTTAGTCTACAGGCCATGAGGATAACAGTGTAACTACAGGTCATGAGGATAACAGTGTAACTACAGTAGTGTTTAGTCTACAGGCCATGAGGATAACAGTGTAACTACAGGAGTGTTTAGTCTACAGGCCATGAGGATAACAGTGTAACTACAGGAGTGTTTAGTCTACAGGCCATGAGGATAACAGTGTAACTACAGGAGTGTTTAGTCTACAGGTCATGAGGATAACAGTGTAACTACAGGAGTGTTTAGTCTACAGGTCATGAGGATAACAGTGTAACTACAGGAGTGTTTAGTCTACAGGCCGTGAGGATTACAGTGTAACTACAGGAGTGTTTAGTCTACAGGCCATGGGGATAACAGTGTAACTACAGGAGTGTTTAGTCTACAGGCCATGAGGATAACAGTGTAACTACAGGAGTGTTTAGTCTACAGGTCATGAGGATAACAGTGTAACTACAGGAGTGTTTAGTCTACAGGTCATGAGGATAACAGTGTAACTACAGGAGTGTTTAGTCTACAGGCCGTGAGGATAACAGTGTAACTACAGGAGTGTTTAGTCTACAGGGCGTGAGGATAACAGTGTAACTACAGGTCATGAGGAATACAGTGTAACTACAGGAGTGTTTAGTCTACAGGCCATGAGGATAACAGTGTAACTACAGGAGTGTATAGTCTACAGGTCATGAGGATAACAGTGTAACTACAGGAGTGTTTAGTCTACAGGTCATGAGGATAACAGTGTAACTACAGTAGTGTTTAGTCTACAGGTCATGAGGATAACAGTGTAACTACAGGAGTGTTTAGTCTACAGGTCATGAGGATTTTTTTTATTTTATTTTACCTTTATTTAACCAGGTAGGCAAGTTGAGAACAGGTTCTCATTTACAATTGCGACCTGGCCAAGATAAAGCATAGCAGTTCGACAGATAAAACGACACAGAGTTACACATGGAGTAAAAACAAACATACAGTCAATAATGCAGTATAAACAAGTCTATATACAATGTGAGCAAATGAGGTGAGAAGGGAGGTAAAGGCAAAAAAGGCCACGATGGCAAAGTAAATACAATATAGCAAGTAAAATACTGGAATGGTAGTTTTGCAATGGAAGAATGTGCAAAGTAGAAATAAAAAATAATGGGGTGCAAAGGAGCAAAATAAATAAAAAATTAAAATTAAATACAGTTGGGAAAGAGGTAGTTGTTTGGGCTAAATTATAGGTGGGCTATGTACAGGTGCAGTAATCTGTGAGCTGCTCTGACAGTTGGTGCTTAAAGCTAGTGAGGGAGATAAGTGTTTCCAGTTTCAGAGATTTTTGTAGTTCGTTCCAGTCATTGGCAGCAGAGAACTGGAAGGAGAGGCGGCCAAAGAAAGAATTGGTTTTGGGGGTGACTAGAGAGATATACCTGCTGGAGCGTGTGCTACAGGTGGGAGATGCTATGGTGACCAGCGAGCTGAGATAAGGGGGGACTTTACCTAGCAGGGTCTTGTAGATGACATGGAGCCAGTGGGTTTGGCGACGAGTATGAAGCGAGGGCCAGCCAACGAGAGCGTACAGGTCGCAATGGTGGGTAGTATATGGGGCTTTGGTGATAAAACGGATTGCACTGTGATAGACTGCATCCAATTTGTTGAGTAGGGTATTGGAGGCTATTTTGTAAATGACATCGCCAAAGTCGAGGATTGGTAGGATGGTCAGTTTTACAAGGGTATGTTTGGCAGCATGAGTGAAGGATGCTTTGTTGCGAAATAGGAAGCCAATTCTAGATTTAACTTTGGATTGGAGATGTTTGATATGGGTCTGGAAGGAGAGTTTACAGTCTAACCAGACACCTAAGTATTTGTAGTTGTCCATGTATTCTAAGTCAGAGCCGTCCAGAGTAGTGATGTTGGACAGGCGGGTAGGTGCAGGTAGCGATCGGTTGAAGAGCATGCATTTAGTTTTACTTGTATTTAAGAGCAATTGGAGGCCACGGAAGGAGAGTTGTATGGCATTGAAGCTTGCCTGGAGGGTTGTTAACACAGTGTCCAAAGAAGGGCCGGAAGTATACAGAATGGTGTCGTCTGCGTAGAGGTGGATCAGGGACTCACCAGCAGCAAGAGCGACCTCATTGATGTATACAGAGAAGAGAGTCGGTCCAAGAATTGAACCCTGTGGCACCCCCATAGAGACTGCCAGAGGTCCGGACAGCAGACCCTCCGATTTGACACACTGAACTCTATCAGAGAAGTAGTTGGTGAACCAGGCGAGGCAATCATTTGAGAAACCAAGGCTGTCGAGTCTGCCGATGAGGATATGGTGATTGACAGAGTCGAAAGCCTTGGCCAGATCAATGAATACGGCTGCACAGTAATGTTTCTTATCGATGGCGGTTAAGATATCGTTTAGGACCTTGAGCGTGGCTGAGGTGCACCCATGACCAGCTCTGAAACCGGATTGCATAGCAGAGAAGGTATGGTGAGATTCGAAATGGTCGGTAATCTGTTTGTTGACTTGGCTTTCGAAGACCTTAGAAAGGCACGGTAGGATAGATATAGGTCTGTAGCAGTTTGGGTCAAGAGTGTCCCCCCCTTTGAAGAGGGGGATGACCGCAGCTGCTTTCCAATCTTTGGGAATCTCAGACGACACGAAAGAGAGGTTGAACAGGCTAGTAATAGGGGTGGCAACAATTTCGGCAGATAATTTTAGAAAGAAAGGGTCCAGATTGTCTAGCCCGGCTGATTTGTAGGGGTCCAGATTTTGCAGCTCTTTCAGAACATCAGCTGAATGGATTTGGGAGAAGGAGAAATGGGGAAGGCTTGGGCGAGTTGCTGTTGGGGGTGCAGTGCTGTTGTCCGGGGTAGGAGTAGCCAGGTGGAAAGCATGGCCAGCCGTAGAAAAATGCTTATTGAAATTCTCAATTATGGTGGATTTATCAGTGGTGACAGTGTTTCCTATCTTCAGTGCAGTGGGCAGCTGGGAGGAGGTGTTCTTATTCTCCATGGACTTTACAGTGTCCCAGAACTTTTTTGAGTTAGTGTTGCAGGAAGCAAATTTCTGCTTGAAAAAGCTAGCCTTGGCTTTTCTATTTAAAAAAAATATCCAGGCATCCTCTACTGACGGGATGAGATCAATATCCTTCCAGGATACCCCGGCCAGGTCGATTAGAAAGGCCTGCTCGCAGAAGTGTTTCAGGGAGCGTTTTACAGTGATGAGTGGAGGTCGTTTGACCGCTGACCCATTACGGATGCAGGCAATGAGGCAGTGATCGCTGAGATCTTGGTTGAAGACAGCAGAGGTGTATTTAGAGGGGAAGTTGGTTAGGATGATATCTATGAGGGTGCCCGTGTTTAAGGTTTTGGGGAGGTACCTGGTAGGTTCATTGATTATTTGTGTGAGATTGAGGGCATCAAGTTTAGAT
Source organism: Oncorhynchus kisutch (assembly GCF_002021735.2). Classification (NCBI taxonomy): domain Eukaryota; kingdom Metazoa; phylum Chordata; class Actinopteri; order Salmoniformes; family Salmonidae; genus Oncorhynchus; species Oncorhynchus kisutch. Next base: position 82,734,206 of record NC_034179.2, on the reverse strand, counting down.
TGTAGGATGGCTGGGGTGTTAAGCATGTTCCAGTTTAGGTCGCCTAGCAGCACGAACTCTGAAGATAGATGGGGGGCAATCAGTTCACATATGGTGTCCAGAGCACAGCTGGGGGCAGAGGGTGGTCTATAGCAGGCGGCAACGGTGAGAGACTTGTTTTTAGAGAGGTGGATTTTTAAAAGTAGAAGTTCAAATTGTTTGGGTACAGACCTGGATAGTAGGACAGAACTCTGCAGGCTATCTTTGCAGTAGATTGCAACACCGCCCCCTTTGGCAGTTCTATCTTGTCTGAAAATGTTGTAGTTTGGAATTAAAATGTCTGAGTTTTTGGTGGTCTTCCTAAGCCAGGATTCAGACACAGCTAGAACATCCGGGTTGGCAGAGTGTGCTAAAGCAGTGAATAGAACAAACTTAGGGAGGAGGCTTCTAATGTTAACATGCATGAAACCAAGGCTATTACGGTTACAGAAGTCGTCAAAAGAGAGCGCCTGGGGAATAGGAGTGGAGCTAGGCACTGCAGGGCCTGGATTCACCTCTACATCGCCAGAGGAACATAGGAGGAGTAGAATAAGGGTACGGCTAAAAGCTATGAGAATTGGTCGTCTAGAACGTCTGGAACATAGAGTAAAAGGAGGTTTCTGGGGGCGATAAAATAGCATCAAGGTATAATGTACAGACAAATGTATGGTAGGATGTGAATACAGTGGAGGTAAACCTAGGTATTGAGTGATGAAGAGAGAGATATTGTCTCTAGAAACATCGTTGAAACCAGGAGATGTCATTGCATGTGTGGGTGGTGGAACTAATAGGTTGGATAAGGTATAGTGAGCAGGACTAGAGGCTCTACAGTGAAATAAGCCAATAAACACTAACCAGAACAGAAATGGACAAGACATATTGACATTAAGGAGAGGCATGCTTAGTCGAGTGATCAAAAGGGTCCGGTGAGTGGAGAGGTTGGTTGGTGATTTAGACAGCTAGCCAGGGCATCGGTAGCAAGCTAGCATAGGATGGAGGTCTGTTGTTAGCCACCTCCTGCGCTCCGTCAGTAGATTAGTGGGGTTCCGTGTGGTAGAGGGGATCAATCCAAATCACACAACAACAACAAAAATAAAAACAATAGATATAGTTATAGAGGCCCAAGAAGAAAACATAATAATAATAATAATAATAAAAAAATAAAAAATAAAAAAATAAATAAATAAATAAAAAACATAAAAATAAATTATTGAAAACGAAAAAAAAAGGAGTGTTTAGTCTACAGGCCATGAGGATAACAGTGTAACTACAGTAGTGTTTAGTCTACAGGCCATATCAGTGGTTAATAGAGCCTCCTGGCTTTTAATACTTAACAAGCCCTTCAACTAATGGCACTGGCTGTATCAATCAGAGACAACACATTGTAGAGAGGGAGAGAGCATGTGGCTAGAGGAGGCGTTTGGTCTTTTCCAAGAATGAGTTGACCTTGATCATGCTTATTTACTGTAACAGCCTTGCACACAGCTGATCTAAACCTGGCAGGTTCAATTACAGGTTATCCTTTGACCGTTTGTAACGACATCACAATATACAGGTGTGTCATGATGCATCGTGGTTCATACCATAGGACGTCACTGTACTGTGCACTGTCACACACGTGGATTGTAACACACGGCTGCTCACTGATAATACATGTATAATGGAACAGCACAGCAGGTGGTTAATGAACCTCTGATGATTGGCCATTAACAAAGCATGTGTCCTAACACAATTTGATTAGACAATGTGGAAGCCAAACACAACTCTGTGTTGTTTAGAGGGCAGCTTCTTCCATGACCTCTGAGGAAACACAAGAGGCATGTATACCAACCCAAGGATCTCCACTTGTAAATCAGAGACATAATGAAATACATCCTCATCGTCATGAGGAGCACAGGTTCCCTGGATTGGACTGTTGTCTTTAATGATGTTGGTACTCATCGAAGGGGGCTAGAGGAGAGGAGGGGAGACGCAGTGTCTGGTAGTAAAGGAGAACTACGGTGATTTAGTGCACTGACTGGGACTCTATTCACACACACCCTCCCCTGTCGACCACTCCCAGTCTATTCACTCAGAGAGCGTTGTCCAGTGAAGAGGTCCTGTGGGGGTTTAATCAGCTGACTGGATGCTGGTCCATCCACAGGGCCAGGCATGGAGAAGGCTGAACCAGCCTCCTTATACAGATGCACAAGTTTTTTAATCAAACTTCCAGCTCAGTCTATTTTTGAACGTCTGATTAAATTACAGCTTTGATCTCCCAAAGCCAATCTGCTCCTTCCTTCCAGATCACACACACTCCATATACACACACTCATATCCATGCACACACAGACTGACACAGATGGGCAGGACATACACAGACTCACACAGATTCTGGGGCATAAAACGTATACAGGCTTTAGTGGACTACACTCAAAGAAAAAAGGGTTCATAAAGGGTTCTTTGGCTGTCCCCATAGGAAAACCCTTTTTGGTTCCTCTGTGGAAAGGGTTCTACATAGAGCCCAAATGGTTCTACTTGGAACCAAAATGGTTCTACTTGGAACCAAAATGGTTCTACATGGAACCAGAACGGTTCTTCAAAGGGTTATCCTATGGGGACAGCCGAAGAACACTTTTAGGATGTAGATAGAACCTTTTGTTGTGTAGGAGTATAACTGAAGCTTTACAGCCTGCTTGGATCTCGCCAACGGGCCACCAGGCACTATTCCAGAGAATCACTATAGCCGTCTGCCATCCCTGTGGAAACAACAGCTCCATCTGTCATTGAGACTCAGATTCTCCATCAACTTTAGAATAAAGGCATATATTTCACTGTACTGACAAAGTCATAATTCTACCTCCTGGCTCCTAACCAAGATGATTATTGCCTTGCATGTGGCTCGTTCATCCATCCAGGATGATTTGTGTGTCTTACATTTCACACTTCAGAGTGTTGGATGCTTTAGCAAAGTGATTCAAGTGGATTTCCTTGCTCTCACCTGGGAGTTGAGCCGAGAACCCTGGTCACATGAGACTGTGGAGGCTAAAAGACTGTGCGGGAGAGAGCAATCATGTGATATGTGATATGAGTATGAAAGCATATCTCTCTAAGCTGCCACTGCTGTGGTAATGGGCTGCTGCTGACTCTGGACTGGTGTCAATCTTTACCTCTCCTGACCCCTCCTTAGTATGTCGCGCTGTCAAATGTCTTCCACAGATAGTACAGACAGGTCTTGTGTGCTGATTTTGGTTGAAAGTATGGTGAACATTTGACCGAAAGGAAAGTAATACGTAATAGCACCACCAGAAAACGCTCCATATTTCACTGTTACAGAACATTGAGCCAATCTTCATTCTCAAGGACAGAAAGTGGGTAAAGTGTCTCCACTTAAAACAAAGAAATAACACTGACAAAAATACACATAACCAAGTAAGGGTTAGATTCAATCTCTCTATCAGAAGCACTTTGTACCACTGCACTGGGATCCTGGCATTATTATCAAGGGAGAGAGTGAATGAAAGAGTGGGAAAAGAGTTGCGCAGATGGAAAGGTAATAATGGAGGGAGGACATGGGGTGGAGGGATGAAGGGAGTAGAGCAGGGCGTCTGGAGGAGAGGAAGAGATACGGTACACACTGCGTGGCTCTTAGGAGAACTGTCCAGATGAATCATGGGATGGATGTAGCGCCGTGCTGTTTAAACTAATGAAGAGGGAATTTATGGTAACACTTAGAGAATGGGATCAATAGGGGCTATGCTTCTAGAGCAGCGGAGGGGCGGGGGGGGGGAGCGAGAGAGAGAGAGAAAGAAAGAAAGCGAAGGAGTGGGAAAGAGAGAGCAAGGGAAAGAGAGAGAAGGAAGGAAGGAAGGAAGGAGGGAAGGAAGGAAGGAAGGAAGGAAGGAAGGAAGGAAGGAAGGAAGGAAGGAAGGAAGGAAGGAAGGAAGGAAGGAAGGAAGGAAGGAAGGAAGGAAGGAAGGAAGGAAGGAAGGAAGGAAGGAAGGAAGGAAGGAAGGAGGAGGAGGGGGAGAGAGAGGGAAAGAGAGAGAGCGGGAAAGAGGGAGAGATATCTGAGGCTCTGGGTCAATATCGGCCAGAAAGGATCGGCTTACAGCTCTGTCTGAAGAGCTCAACTCCTGGGGAGGAAAACAATGGAGAGAACAGTCAACACTAGCTACCTGTCGACCTGTGAAGACCCAAATCCATTTCATACACTTAACATAAACTATTTACCACAACAAGCAGTATATTCAAAATCACATGTCTAGAATGTTGTGTGAAAAGATACTGCATACTGTAAAACAGAGGGGAGGAGAGACCGATGTAAAACAGAGCGGAGGAGAGACAGATGTAAAACAGAGGGGAGGAGAGACAGATGTAAAACAGAGCGGAGGAGAGACAGATGTCAAACAGAGGGGTGGAGAGACCGATGTAAAACAGAGCGGAGGAGAGACCGATGTAAAACAGAAGGGAGGAGGGACAGATGTAAAACAGAGGGGAGGAGAGACCGATGTAAAACAGAGGGGAGGAGAGACCGATGTAAAACAGAGGGGAGGAGAGAGAGATGTAAAACAGAGGGGAGGAGAGACCGATGTAAAACAGAGGGGAGGAGAGACCGATGTACAACAGAGGGGAGGAGAAACCGAAGTAAAACAGAGCGGAGGAGAGACCGATGTAAAACAGAGGGGAGGAGAGACCGATGTAAAACAGAGGGGAGGAGAGACCGATGTAAAACAGAGGGGAGGAGAAACCGATGTAAAACAGAGGGGCGGAGAAACCGATGTAAAACAGAGCGGAGGAGAGACAGATGTAAAACAGAGGGGAGGAGAGACTGATGTAAAACAGAGAGG